>NC_048218.1:139073790-139093020 GCF_002007445.2 Ailuropoda melanoleuca | reverse complement strand
TCTGTCCAGGTAAGGCTAATTACTTCCTTCACAGGGAACTTTTCATACTAAATTCCAATTAAAGGTAAAAAGCAATGTGAGAACCTCCTGCAACATTTGCTGCATGCAGATGATCTGTGTAATGCTAATAGCTTCATACACTCAATGTGATTGTGCATAAGCCTGTTACTAATAAGCCCACTCAAATAATCTGGCTAACGTATAACAATAAATAGAACAATTAGAAATGTCATAGTGTCAACCAAAGCATTTGTGAAATTCCAATCTTTGTTTCTAACCATTTGGGCTTGTTTCCCTGCTGTTGTTTCTAAAGCTCACGCTCTCATTNATCCTAATGCTTGTTTTCATTCTGTGGCGAAATGTCCTCAGTGTTTTCAGTAGATTTAAGCATACTATAGGCATTATTGCTTGTTTGTTTGTTTGTTTGTTTGTTTGGTTGGTTGGTTGGTTGGTTTCGCTTGTTTTTTGCAAAGGTTTGTGACCAATTTGTCCAAAAGAAATGTTATAACAATAAAGGACTTTACTTTGTTAAAATCTTCTTGGCCTGTGTTTTTTGTTTAATTCAATATAACATCATCTGATAACATGAATAGACTCTGATTACAGAAAAACACAGAAATTCTGTTTTAGAAAGTAGGCATATACTGTATAAACTGATGCGAATATCCAGCTAATCGGGAATACAGAGTCTCAGAGGTCAACTTAGAGAAACATATGTCATTCAAAACTCCCTACAAAACAAAGAAACTGCCATAGCATTGCACCACATTTACTCCTCAGATGATGAGGTCTACAGACAGAAGAGTGAGGTCTGTTATATTGTTACATTATATTCAAAGGGTCCATAGCAAGCTATGATGGAAAACTGGGACATGTGCAGATGTGTCAAATGGTTAAGAAAAAAAGATCAAAGTCTTTCAAGGTTGTGGTTTTGGAGGCTCCTAATTCTGTGTTCCTTCAAAGTACATCATATCATAGCTACAATGCGAGAATATTGGGGAAGCTTGGAGTGAACTTCAAATAAGGCTCTTAAGTATGAATCATGTCCACAGGCTATAATCAATCAAGCATTCCATTTTCCCAGGAGAAATGTATTTAAATAATTAATCATGCCCAACCTATGAAGGACTGGTCATCAAGACTGCTTCTACAGATACTAAATTATCTCTCACCAAGGAATATTCCAAATTTAAATACCTCACACATCTGAATATCCGTTATCTTTTCATGTTCTGATTTGTCATCAAGACTTTCTAGGATTCTGAATATGATTGATTGTTTCAGTGAGGTGCTAATCATCAGGGTAACAAAAATAGAGAATGTAAGAGAGAATCATTCACAGAATCCTTTTTCACTTTACTACATCAGAAACCCAAGTGAGAAAAGAGAAATAGGAAATCAGACCTTTCAAGGGAATCTTTTTAATTAACCTCATCAGTTGCTGTGGTTCAGAAAATGTGGAAGATACATAGTTCCTTTAACATATTTTCTATATAAAATATTTAAAACAATGATGAAGAGACTTCCAGGACTATGACATGCAATGAGATTAAAAGTTATCACACTCATCCTTAACAAGANGATGACTGCAAGTAACTGTTTGAGGCCCCTCCACTAGGGAGGAAGTATAGCCTTCCTCTGGGTACACAGAAGGACAGATGCTAGGACTCAGGCTAGAATGTTTTTGGATCACAGTGGAAACCTAAGTACGATAAACAATAAAGTTAAGGACACTTGCATCCAAATCACTTTATCTTTTTCGATTTATTTTTGGCCAATCTTTCCTGGTCAGTGTTGCTATAGTAAGATGAGCCTGCCTCCAACACAATTTTTTATGAGGTATAAAAGCCAATCCTAATGCTTGTTTTCAATCTGTGGCGAAACGTCCTTAGTGTTTTCAGTAGATTTAAGCATACTATAGGCATTATTGTTTGTTTGGTTGGTTGGTTGGTTGGTTGGTTGGTTGGTTTCACTTGTTTTTTGCAAAGGTTTGTGACCAATTTGTCCAAAAGAAATGTTATAACAATAAAGGACTTTACTTTGTTAAAATCTTCTTGGCCTGTGTTTTTTGTTTAATTCAATATAACATCATCTGATAACATGAATAGACTCTGATTACAGAAAAACACAGAAATTCTGTTTTAGAAAGTAGGCATATACTGTATAAACTGATGCTAATATCCAGCTTTAATCGGGAATACAGAGTCTCAGAGGTCAACTTAGAGAAACATATGTCATTCAAAACTCCCTACAAAACAAAGAAACTGCCATAGCATTGCACCACATTTACTCCTCAGATGATGAGGTCTACAGACAGAAGAGTGAGGTCTGTTATATTGTTACATTATATTCAAAGGGTCCATAGCAAGCTATGATGGAAAACTGGGACATGTGCAGATGTGTCAAATGGTTAAGAAAAAAAGATCAAAGTCTTTCAAGGTTGTGGTTTTGGAGGCTCCTAATTCTGTGTTCCTTCAAAGTACATCATATCATAGCTACAATGCGAGAATATTGGGGAAGCTTGGAGTGAACTTCAAATAAGGCTCTTAAGTATGAATCATGTCCACAGGCTATAATCAATCAAGCATTCCATTTTCCCAGGAGAAATGTATTTAAATAATTAATCATGCCCAACCTATGAAGGACTGGTCATCAAGACTGCTTCTACAGATACTAAATTATCTCTCACCAAGGAATATTCCAAATTTAAATACCTCACACATCTGAATATCCGTTATCTTTTCATGTTCTGATTTGTCATCAAGACTTTCTAGGATTCTGAATATGATTGATTGTTTCAGTGAGGTGCTAATCATCAGGGTAACAAAAATAGAGAATGTAAGAGAGAATCATTCACAGAATCCTTTTTCACTTTACTACATCAGAAACCCAAGTGAGAAAAGAGAAATAGGAAATCAGACCTTTCAAGGGAATCTTTTTAATTAACCTCATCAGTTGCTGTGGTTCAGAAAATGTGGAAGATACATAGTTCCTTTAACATATTTTCTATATAAAATATTTAAAACAATGATGAAGAGACTTCCAGGACTATGACATGCAATGAGATTAAAAGTTATCACACTCATCCTTAACAAGACAAGGCTGGGCAAAATGAAAATCAATGACTTATTTTGGACCCATCAGAGAACTGAAATCACAATACAAACTAAAACCCCATCATCTAAAGAGATATATAAACCTAGAGACACAGGCTAAATCTGCTTAATTCAAGCAGATGCCTCTGGAGCCGTATGTCAGTAATTCTGATAACTTGCTAGAGGTTTAATAGTCCTAACTTGTCAACTAATACATATATTACTAACAACACATAGGGTTAGCTGTCATAAAATTCATTAACAACTCAAGACCACACATAAGGATGCCCTGGTCCTTCACTGATATTTCTTAGAGAGAGGTGCTTGGACTACAAAGCTGTACTTGCTGGTGGAAGGAACACAGCTCCAATTCACTTTACATGTTAATGGGCTAGCTCAGGAGTGGGAAGAGAACATCCAATTTTCTATGTAACAAGAGATCTCTTATCTCCTGACCCAGGAAATGGCCTTAAGGTACTCAGGATCTCATGATATCTACACTGCTGACATCAGTCAGAAATCTTGCTTTCCTTCCTAAACACTACTGTCAAGCCAACAAAATAAAATGATGGGAAGGGGGACCCATAGCCAATGAGATCAAGGGTGAATCTCTCCACAGGAACTTAAAAATGCATATCCATAACTTTCCTACCCCAATTAAAACAAAAACAAAGCAAAACGCCATGCTCAGGATCCTCAGTTCCAACAACGATGAACTGCTTTACCGACCTCCCAAAAAGTTATTTCTTGATATTGGTCTTTCCTAAAGAAAGACATTTTTTCAGAATGCCAAGAGGTTGGGGCTCCTGGGTGGCTCACTCTGTTAAATGTCTGCCGTCAGCTCAGGTCATGATCCCAGGGTCCTGTGTAGGGATCCCTGCTTAGTGGGAAGTCTGGTGTAGGTCTCCCTGCTCAGTGGGAAGTCTGCTTCTCCCTCTGCCCCTCCCCCTGCTCATGCTCTCTCTTTCTCTCAATAAATAAATAAATAAATAATACTAAAAAAAAAGAATAACAAGAGTTTATGAACTTTTCAGTCTATGCATACCACAATATATAATGACCACAAACAATTTTGCTTCTTGGCACACAGAGAAAATCATAATACCTATACTACATACTGAACCAAATTGGAAAAAGTTTTGGAATAAGTAGAGGGAGCCTGGTGTAAGAAAATAATTATATGTTCTTTATATCATATAACAAAAACACATTATAAAGAATTAACAGAGAAGTTAAGCTTTGAATTTATACAAAACTTGCAAAGAAAATCTTAAATTCAAATTTAATGAGAAACATGAGGTTGTTTTCATTTGAATAACTTTTTTAATGCTTGGAATGTCTACATACCATTCCTGATTAAATATTTTAATAATGATACTGTTAAATCTTTGGTAGTAAAGAGTGATGAGAAACTTTCTTGCACGCATGATACAAATTGCAGATGTATATTTATTGCTTTATTGTTTTGTTGATGTATACTTCTTTTTTTCTATTAACATGATTTTGGATAATCCCAACTCTTATCATTGAACTTTAGAGTATGATCATTCTTCAACTTTAAGAGTTCTTCCTTGTTTTTCATTTATATATAAATGTTAGAAAATCTTGAGACAACTAAAAATGGATTTAAATTTCAAAAGAAGTTTTACATATTAAATATTTAAAACAATGATGGAGAGACTTTCAGGATCAGCTATGACATGTAAAGAGATTAGAAGTTATCACTCTCATCCTTGAAAAGAAAAAAGCTGGGCAAACTGAAAATCACAATACAAACAAAAACCCATCATCTAAAGGGATATATATACTCAGAGCCACAAGCTATATCTGTTTAATTCAAGCAGAAGCCTCTGGAACCATATGTCAGTAATTCTGATGACTCATTAGAGGCTGAATGGTCCTAGTTTGTCCTTTACCCTAGTTTGTCCATTAAGATAACAATAAAAAATAAAATTATACAGTTTGGGAACTAAGAAATAAAACCATTTTTATTCAAAGGCAGCATGATTGTTTATGTAGAACATCCCAAAGAATCCCCAAAGAAACTCCTCGAACTAATAAGCAAGAGTGCAAAATTTTAGGATATAAAGTCAAAATAAAAAGTCAATTGCTTTCCTGTATATCAGGATTAAACAACTGGGATTTGAAATCTGAAAAGCAATCCCTTTTACAATGGCATCCAAAAACTGAAATACTTTGGTATGAATCTAATACAGTATGTACAGGATACACAGAGAAAGCAAAACAAAACAAACAAACAAACAAAAAGCAAAAAACAAAACTGAAGAAAGAAATCAACGGGTCTAAAATAGCCAATACAAAACTGAAGAATAGGGTTGAAAAATTTACACTACTTGATTTCAATACTCACTATAAAGCTATAGAATCAAGATAGCACATTACTGGAGAAACAATAGATATATATCAATGGAACAGAAATAAAACAGCAATTCAATGGAGAAAAGATAGTCTTTCCAACAAAGATGCTGGAACAACTGGATATCCATAAATAAATAAATAATTTTTTAAGATTTCATAAAACCCTAGACCCAGACCTCATATCGTACACTGAAAAAAGTAACTCAAAATAAATTCTAAACCTAAATGCAAAACACAAGACTATAAAAATTCCGGAAGAAACGTAGGAGAAAATCTGTTACCTCAGGTTGGGTAGTGAGTTTTGTTCTGTTTTTTAAAAAATTATTTATTTGAGAGAGAGAAAGCAAGAAAGAGAGCATGATAGAGAGAGATCATGAGCAGGAAGGAGGGGTAGAGGAAGAAGCAGCCTCCCCACTGGTCAGGAAGCCAGATGCAGAACTTGATTCCAAGACCTTGGGATCACAATCCAAGCTGAAGATAGATGCTTAACTGACTAAACCACCCAGGCACCCTGGTTTTTAGATAAAATACCAAAGTTTTTAGATAAAATACCAAAAGCAGGATGGAGAGACAAGGCGCTTCCAAGACCAGCAGAGAACGAAAGAATATGTGACCACATATTTCTTGCTGGCCCTGCAAGAAATATTAAGGGGGTTTCTATAAAAGAAGAAAGACCCCAAGAGTACTATAGACCAGAAATTTACAGAGACAATCTATAGAAACAAGGACTTCATAGGCAACATGACGGCAATAAAATCATATCTTTCAATTGTCACTCTCAACATGAATGACCTAAATGCTCCCATGAAACAGCACAAGGTCGCAGATTGGATAAAAAGACAGGACCCATCCATCTGCTGTCTACAAGAGGCTCATTTTGAACCTAAAGATACATCCAGACTGAAAGTGAGGGAATAGAGAACGATTTTTCATGCTGATGGACCTCAAAAGAAAGCTGGGGTAGCAATTCTCATATCAGACAAATTAGATTTTAAGCTAAAGACTGTAGGAAGAGATACAGAAGGNTGATGGACCTCAAAAGAAAGCTGGGGTAGCAATTCTCATATCAGACAAATTAGAGTTTAAGCTAGACTGTAGGAAGAGATACAGAAGGACACTATATCATTCTTAAAGGACTATCCAACAAGAAGATCTAGCAATTGTAACAATCTATGCCACCAGTAAGGGAGCAGCCAGCTACATAAGCCAACTGTTAACCAAAATAAAGAAACATATTGAGAATAATACTTTAATAGTAGGAGACCTCAACACCTCACTCTCAGCAATAGACAGATAATCTAAGCAGAAGATCAACAAAGAAACAAGAGCTTTGAATGACACACTGGACCAGATGGACTTCATAGATATATACAGAACATTCCACCCTAAAACAACAGAATACTCATTCTTCTCAAACGCACAAGGAATTTCTCTGGAATAGACCACATACTGGATCACAAATTAGGTCTCAACCCATACCAAAAGATTGAGATTATTCCCTGCATATTTTCAGATCACAGTGCTTTGAAACTGGAACTCAATCACAGAGAAATAATTTGGAAGGAATTTAAACACTTGGAAGCTAAAGGCCATCCTGCTTAAGAATGTTTGGTTCAACCAGGAAATTAAAGAACTTAAACAATTCATAGAAACCAATGAGAACAAAAACACATCAGTCCAAAACCTATGGGATACTGCAAAGGCAGTCCTAAGGGAAAATATATAGCAATCCAAGCCTCACTGGAAAAAAAAGAAAGAAAGAAAGAAAAATTCCGAATATACAAGCTAACCTTACACCTTAAGGAACTGGAGAAAGAACAACAAATAAAACCTAAACCAAGCCAGAGAAGAGAAATAATAAAGATTAGATCAGAGATCAATGAATTAGAAGCCAGAAATACAGTAAAGTAGATCAATGAAACTAGAAGCTGGTTCTTTGAAAAAATTAATAAGATCATTAAACCACTGGCCAGATGTATCCAAAAGAAAAGAGAAAGGACCCAAATTAATAAAATTATGAATGAAAGGGGAGAGATTACAACCAATACCAAGGAAATAGAAACAATTATTAGAAATTATTACCAGCGGGGTGCCTGGGTGGCTCAGTCATTAGGCATCTGCCTTTGGCTCAGGGCATGATCCCAGCATTCTGGGATCAAGCCCCGCATCGGGCTCCTCCACCTGGAGCCTGCTCCTTCCTCTACCACTCCCCCTGCTTGTGTTCCCTCTCTCATCAGCTGTCTCTCTCTCTGTCAAATAAATAAATAAGTAAAATCTTAAAAAAAACAAACAAATTATTATCAGCAACTATATACCAATAAATTAAGTGGCCTAGAAGAAATGGATGCCCTCCTGGAAACCTATAAACTATCAAGACTAAAACAGGAAGAAATTGACAATCTGAATAGACCAATAACCAGTAACACAATTGAAGCAGTGATCAAAAACCTCCCAAAAAACAAGAGTCCTGGGCCTGATGGATTCCCAGGGGAATTCTACCAAACATTTAAAGAAGAAATAATACCTATTCTGAAGCTGTTTCAAAAAAGAGAAACAGAAGGAAAAATTCCAAACTTGTTCTATGAGACCAGTATTACCTTGATCTCAAAACCAGGCAAAGACCCAATCAAAAAGGAGAAATACAGACCAATATCCCTGATGAATATGGATGCCAAAATTCTCAACAAGATCTAGTAAATAGGATCCAACAGTACATTAAAAGGATTATCCACCACAAGCAGGTGGGATTTATTCCTCAGATGCAAGGGTGGTTCAACATTCGCAAATCAATGTGATAGAACACACGAATAACAGAAGAGACAAGAACCATATGATCCTCTCAATTAATGCAGAAAAGGCATTTGACAAAATACAGCATCCTTTCCTGACTAAAACTCTTCAGAGTGTAAGGATAGAGGGAACATTCCTCAATTTCATAAAAACCACCTATGGAAAGTCCACAATGAATATCATTCTCAATGGGGAAACCTGAGAGCTTTTCCCTTAAGATCAGGAACACAACGAGAATGCCCACACTTCCCACTATTGTTCAACATAGTACTGGAAGTCCTACCATCAGCAATCAGACAACAAAAAGAAATAAAAGGTATTCAAATTGGCAAAGAAGAAGCCAAACTCTCTCTTCACAGATGACATGATATTTTATGTGGAAAACCCAAAAGGCTCCACCCCAAAANCTGTCATGTTATGTGGAAAACCCAAAAGGCTCCACCCCAAAATTACTAAAACTCATATAGCAATTCAGTAATATGGCAGGNACTTTATGTGGAAAACCCAAAAGGCTCCACCCCAAAATTACTAAAACTCATATAGCAATTCAGTAATATGGCAGGGTATAAAATCAATGCCCAGAAATCAGTTGCTTTTCTATACCCTAACAATGTAACTGTAGAAAGAGAAACTAGGGAATTGATTCCATTTACAGTCGCCCAAAAACCATTAGATACCTCGGAATAAATCTAACCAAAGAGGTAAAGGATCTATACTCTAGAAACTACAGAATACTTATGAAAGAAATTGAAGAAGACACAAAAAGATGGAAAAACATTCCAAGTTCATGGATTGAAAGAATAAACACTGTTAAAATGTCTATGCTGCCCAGACCAATCTATACCTTCAATGCCATCCTGATCAAAATACCAATGGCATTTTTCAAAGAGCTGTAACAAACAATCCTAAAATTTGAATGTAACCAGAAAAGACCCTAAATTGCCAAAAAAAATGTTGAAAAAAAGAAACAAAGCTGGGGGCATCACGTTGCCCAATTTCAAGCTATATTACAAAAACTGTGATTACCAAGACAGCATAGTACTGGCATAAAAACAGACACATAGATCAATAGAACAGAATAGAGAGCCAACATATAGACCCTCAACTCTATGGTCAACTAATCTTCGACAAAGCAGGAAAAAATATTCAATGGAAAAAAGACAGTCTCTTCAATAAAAGGTGCTGGGAAAATTGGACAGTTATGTACAGAAGAATGAAACTCAAACATTCTCTTCACCATACACAAGATAAACTCAAAATGGATGAAAGAACTCAATGTGAGACAGGAATCCATCAAAATCCTAGAGAAGAACATAGGCAGTAACCTCTTTGATATTGGCCACAGCAACTTGTTTCAAGACACATTCCCAAAGGCAAGGGAAACAAAAGTGAAAATGAGCTTTTGGGACTTCATCAAGTCCAAAAGCTTCTGCACAGCAAAGGAAATAGTCAACAAAACAAAGAGGCAACCCACAGAATTGGAGAAGATATTTGCAAATGACATTACAGATAAAGGGCTGGTACTAAGCTCTATAAAGAACTTCTCAAACTCAACACCCAAAAAACAAATAATCAAGTCAAAAAATGGGCAGAAGACATGAATAGACACTTCTCCAAAGAAGACATACAAATGGCTAACAGACACATGAAAAAATGTTCAACATCATTAGCCATCAGGGAAATTCAAATCAAAACCACACTGAGATACCACCTTACACCAGTTAGAATGGCAAAAATTAATAAGGCAGGAAACAACAAATGTTTGAGAGGATGTGGAGAAAGGGGAACCCTCTTACACTGTTGGTGGGAATGCAAGTTGGTACAGCCACTTTGGAAAACAGTATGAAGGTTCCTCCAAAAGTTAAAAATAGAGCTACTCTATGACCCAGCAATTGCACTACTGGGTATTTACCCCAAAGATACAGATATAGTGAAAAGAAGGGGTGCATGCACCCCTATGTTCATAGCAGCAATGTCCACAATAGCCAAACTGTAGAAGGAGCCGAGACGCCCTTCAACAGATGAATGGGTAAAGAAGATGTGGTACATATATACAATGGAATATTACTCAGCCAACAGAAAGGATGCACCATTTGCATCGACATGGATGGAACTGAAGGGTATTATGTTAAGTGAAATAAGTCAAGCAGAGAAAGACAGTTATCATATAGTTTCACTTATATGTGGAATTAAGGAATAGCATGGAGGACATAAGGAGAAGGAAGGGAAAAATGAAGAGGGGGAAATGAGAGGGGGGGATGAACCATGAACCATGGGAGACTATGGACTCCAGGAAACAAACTGAGGGTTTCATAGGGGAGGGGGGTGGTAGGATGGGTTAGTCCAGTGATGGGTATTAAGGAGGACACGTATTACAATGAGCACTGGGTGTTAAATACGCAAACAATGAAGCATGGAACACTACATCAAAAACTAATGAAGTACTGTATGGTGACTAACATAACATAATAAAGAAATAATAAAAATAAAAAAATAAAATACCAAAACTATGATCCAATTGAGTAATACTCGGTAAGCTGGACTTTATTAAAACTAAAGCTTCTGCTGTATAAAAGACACCAGTCAGAGAATGAAAAAAGCAACCATAGACTGGGAGAAAATACCTGCAAAAAACATATCTGATAAAAAAAAAAACTTTTGTACAAAATGCACAAGAACACCTAAAACTCAACAATAAGAAAGCAAACAACGTAATTAAAAAATAGCCAGAGATCTGAACAGACACCTCACGAAAGAAGAAACACAAACAACAAAAGATCAACTGTCATAAAAGAAATGCAAACTAAAATAACAAGAGGTCACTAAACAACTACTCAACTAGCTAAAATCCAAATTTTGACAATACTAATTGCTGAAGAGAATGTAGAGCAACAAGAACTCTCATTCCTTGTTGGTGGAATGCAAAACGGTACAGCTACTTAGTAAGATCATTTAACGGTTTCCTACCAAACTAAATATACTCTTTACCATAAAATCAAACAGTTGTGTTCCTACTTATTTAAATAACCCAACTGGTTTGAAAAACATTTCCACATTAAAACCTGTACTAGAATATTTATAGCAGCTTTATTCACAGTTGTCAAAAATCAGGAACAGTCAAGATATTCTTCGATGGATGAATGGATAAACAAACTGGTACATCCATATAATGGAATATTAGTGTTAAAATAGATGAGCTATCAAGCAGTGTAAATAACAAGGATGAAGCTTATCTGCCTATTTCTAGGGCAAAAATCCAGTCTGAAAAGGCTACATACTGTAAGATTCAATTTATATGATGTTCTGAAAAAGGCAAAACAATAGGTTTAGTAAACAGATCAGTGTTTGCAAAGGTTTAGTGGAAGGGTGTTGCTGAATAGGTGGAACACAGAAGATTTTTTAGGATGATGAAAGTCTTCTGGGTTTTCTGTAGTGGTAGCTGCATGACACTATAGATTTGTCAAAACTCACAGAATTTCACAGTCTGAAGACTGACCCCTAACAATATATATATTTTAAAAAAATCATTTAGGAGGGATACCAGGATGGAATGCATATGGTGACAAAATAATCTAACTGTATCACAAGTGTATGAAACAATGTCACTGAAATTGATGGGGAAAAAGGATATCCACTGAAGTAATTCTGGAAATGAGTGAAGACTGTAAGACTAAAGTCAAAAGAGATAGTACATAAGTACTGTACTATAATTGATAGTTTTTTTCCCTCCACAGGAATACAGATTCCTGTACAGATTAAAAATTTTAAAACTACTATACATATGTACTTCACTTTAATAATTAGGTAAATAGATGGCAGATGGTTGGAGATAGGTTTCTCAAGGCTGAAATGGACAATTACAAATAAGCAAGAATGAGGACTAGAATGATCCATGTTATATAGGATTAGAGTTGGAGACATCGATAAAACTCATGCCTAACTTCATAAAGATACAGATAAGATACATATAGAAATACAGAAATGTAGATACTTGTAAATACATGGGCTAGGAAGGAAAATACAATGAAGGTATGTCAATGTATATGGAAGCCAAGTAAAAGATCTCCTCATAATCAAAGATGGAACATTTTTTGCCACAAATGAATAATGTGATATTCATACTGTAAAATTATAACTCTCAAGTATAAAATATCTATAAGCCCATACTAGTAAAAATAAATTATTGACTAAAGAAATAAAATGGGAAGAATAGTTTCTGTAGATAAATCCAAATAACTTATGTAGACACTGTGTGCTCAAAGAGCTGGAGCCTAATTTCCTACTCCTTAAGTGTGGGTGGTACAGTGACTTCTTTCCAAAGAGTAAAGTATGAAAAAGGCAGAAAAATAACTTTTACTGTAGAGAAATTTGACAAACACTACCTCAACTGGGTGATCAAAGATAGCACTAATAATGAAAAGTCATCACAATAGTATGTAACCTTGAGATGATGTAATGATAACATCCCTTTACCTCCATGGTCTTTCTCCTAAAAACCCATACCCCAGTCTAATCAGACAAGGTTGATTAAGAAAGTTTCTATGAAGGCCTGGGTAGTAATCCTCAGAACTGTCAAGGTCTTCAAAAATAAGTCAAGCTTAATAAATTTTCACAGCCAAAAGCGCTTAAGGAGACATAACTAAATGTAATGTGGTATCCTGGCTGAGATCCTGGAACAGAAAAAGGACATGAAGTAAAAGGTAAGGAAATATGAATAAATGTGGGCTTTAGTCAATAATAGTGTACAATATGGTGACAGATGGTAACTACACTTATTGTGGTGAGCATAGCGTAAGGTATAGAATTGTCAAATCACTTTGTTGTACATCTAAAACTAGTTTAACAATGTATGTCAACTACACTTCAATGAAAAACACTGGAATATCTTTAAAATAGAAAAAACACATATGAATATACAACAAAAATTAATGAATTTCTAAAAAATAATAAGGTACAATCCTGGTTCATTAATTGTGTTCATTAATTTAAGATGTGTAACATCTTAAATTAGATGTTATTAATAGAGGAAACTGGGTATGCAGTATATGAGAATTTTCTACACTATTTCACATGTTTTCTATAAAGCTGTAACTATTTTAAAATTTGTAAAGTATTAATATATTTTATATATAAGATAAACCCCTTACTCAATTTATGGTTTGCAAATATTTTCTCCCATTCAGTACATCGCCTTTTCATTTTGTTGACTGGTTTTTCTTTCTGTGTAGAAGAAAGTTTGATGTAGTCCCACTTGCTGATTTTGGCCTTTGTTGCTTGTGTTCTCAAAAAATCATTGCCAAGACCAATACTGAGGAGCTTCTTTCCCTATGCTTTCTTCTAGAAGTTTTACAGTATAATGTCTTATATTTAAGTCATATAAAGACTTCAGACAACTCAGTAATAAAAAGTAAACAATCTGACTATAAAATGAACAGAGTAAATGAATAGATATTTTTCAAGAAGATATCCAAATGCCCAACAGATACATGCAAAAATGCTCAACACACTAATCATCAGGGAAATGCAGATCGAAACCACAATGAGATACCACCTCATACCTATTAGAATGGCTATCATCAAGAAGACAAAAGATAACAAATGTTGGCAAGAATGTGGAAAAAGGAAACCCTCCTGCATTACTGGTGGGAATATAAAGTGGTGCAGCCACTAAGGAAAACAGTATGGATGTTTCACAAAAAAATTAAAATGTAACTATTGAAGGCTTTCATGCAGATGGTTTGAAGGGAACAAGGGTCTAAGCACCAAGCCTCAGCAGGTTCCTGTGTTTTAAATGTGTTTCTGGACTATCTCAGTTTCTAACTTAAGTCTAGAACAGCAATTACTTCATTGGTAATTATTTTGAGTAGAAGCACATGTGTCTTGTCCCATGCTTAGATATTGGCCATCCCTCTCAGCAAGAAATGTCAGCACAAATAATGCAGATTATAAAACGAGAAAATCCAAAACAAAAGCACATGTACAAATCTCCCAGTTGTACAAAAAGGTGTACAAAGTGGGAGGACATTGAATGGGTCAGAAACGTCATGAACAAAGATTCAAACCCTACATAAAATGACCTGTTCTAGAGGTTGAAAAGCCAAAGATCAAGGAGCCTTCACACTGGTATGTCTGGTGAAGGCCACTTCCTGGTTTACAGATTACCATCTTTTCACTGCGTCCTCCTCACATAGTGGAAGAGACCCAAGAAATATCTTGGGTCTCTTCCATTTCTTCTTATGGATTACAGACATGGTGATGATCACGATCAGTGGGAAAACTCAACTGTTTTTCTCTGAATTTGAAGAAATCATCTATCATGTTCTCTGTTATCTCCCCTAAATACAGTCCACAAATGAATACAACTCTCTACCCCTCAGAAATTGAGAACAGGAATATTATTATCTTTATGACTAATCCCTCCTTTAAATATAGGCATCAAATAAGTTTATTTATTATGTCAATGGTCTGGACTATATACACAGTTTACATCATTCCATATGAGGCAGAAGTACAATAATCACCCTCAGATACTAAGAATGATCTTAGAAAGCAATCAGATTAAAAAATGAGACATAATGGAAAAGAAAAAAAAAAGAACTACCATTGATCTAGCAATCCTACTTCTGGGTATATATCCAAAGGAAATAAAACTGAATTATCAAAAAAATATCTGCATGCCTATGTTCACCACAGCATTATTTGCAATAGCCAAGATATGGAAACAACCTAATTACCCATCAACAAATGAATGGATCAAGAAGATGTGTGATATTGTAATATATAGGTATTGTAATATATATATATATATTATTATAAGTATTATATTATAGGTACATATAATATATATATAATATATAAATATATAATATATAAATATATAATATATATTACATATATGAAAAAGAAGGAAATTCTACCATCTGCCATAACATAAATGAATGAATCTTGAGGGGCATTATGCTCAGTGAGATAAGTCAAAGACAAATACTATATGAAATCACTTATATGAGGAATCTAAGAAATCTGAACTCGTAGAAACTGAGATTGGAATTGTGGTTATCACGGGCTGGGGAAAGGGGTAATTGAGAAGATGTTGGTCCAAGATTATAAACTTGCAACTAGAAGATGAATAAGTTCTAGAGATCTAATGCACAGCACAGTGATTATAGTCAACAATACTGTATTATTTACTTCAAAGTTGCTAAGAGACAAGATCTTAAATGGTCTAACCACAAAAAATAAATGATATTTATATGACATGATAGAGGTGTTAGCTAATGCTATGGTGGTAATCGCACTGCAATCAACACATGACACACTTTAAACACACAATTATATGTCAGTAAAAAGCTATACAGACAATACTGAAACTTTCCATGTAGCTTACATAGATATATTTTTCCCTATAAATTTTCATAATCAGTCTTCAGGATTCAAATTCTAACCCTAATTAAATATTATTAGGAAGCATTTTAACTTCATTTTTCCAAAGTTTAATTTTGACCATGAAAACACAAGCTTTTTCAGTATGCACATATAAATATATATATTTATTTATTTATATTTATATATATAAATAATTGTCTTTGCAATTTTATGTTAATTTAATTAGGATGTTCCCAAATTTCCATTAGATAAGTCATTTTTGGAAGCCAATAGCTCTCTCTCAATAATGTCTCTTAAAGTGAGAATCATGCAGATGCATTTGCTCCCCCGCCCACCCAGCAACACACAAGAGTTCTTTTAATTTATTTTAAATTAAATTTAATTTTAATTTACAAATACTTGATGAATTTCTTTCTTTTTTGTAATAAGTGTTATTTCAGTAGGAAACAGTAGAGTATGGTGTTCTGATCCTATTTCTTTGAGTAAAGCTGAAAATAGAATTGGAATGTTGAGGCTTGAATTTTAATAAATTTATCATTTTGACAACATTATTTAATGTGGCTTCCAGAACTCCAGGCAAACCTTTACATATAAGAGATTCTGTGTGAATAGAAAAACGTATTACTAGATTTTCAGAGTTTTCAAATTGAACTTAATGTGTAAAGCTTTTACACCTACCTATCATTGCTGCAATACCATTAATATATAATCCTCTGCCCTGTTTCAATATGATTTTATTTTTTACAAAGGGCTCATCTCCCATGTGAATATGCCATTTCCAAAATTTGTTTTGTTCTTTCTTTCAAATCACTTAATGCTTCTCAGCATTTCTCTTAGGAAAGTCTAAATGAGAGGTAAGAAGAGTTAACTTTTTCGAGGCTGATCTCCTTTAGACTGGTCTTTCTGAGAGGGTGATGGGTGCCCACAGAGCAGGACCAATTGGAAATGCAAACCACTCTACAGGAAAGAGAAATAAGGTATTCAGTTCTGTAAGAATGCTAAGTCAGTAATGGAACAGGGTTGGAAGTCAATGATTTGTTGTCACAGATCTACAAGTGCAAGAATGGACCCAAGTCCCTGATCATAGCAGAGAGGCTTGTGTTCTCCTAACCAAAAACACTGTGGCAAATCAGTGCTGATGGCCAAAGTTCTATCACATCATCGAACTGTGACTACAATACTCAGCCCACAGTCTGGGTCATGTGATGGTGCTTCCTCTGCCAGGGGACTAGCACTCAGAGCCTGATATCTAGCTGTCTTATATTCCCATGTGCTTCTCCAGAGTGCCCTTTCAGGGGGGAACTACAAATCTACTAATTCTCCTAAATTAGAAGTTTCTCTCTATAAACATAATCTGGTCTGATGTGTATGTTATTGGGTCATTTATCCTCATTTGTTTGACAATTTAGTGCAGAAAGCTAGACATCTTGCCCCCAAACACACCATAGCCTTCAAAGAGTGAACCAAGGAATTAGAGATCAAGAACATATCCAAGGAAGGTTAAGAAAGTAGTGTTCTGGGGATAGTGGAGTCCATCAATGATAAGGATTTGAATTGTAGGTTACTAATTTGTTACTTATCTCTTGTACTGACTGTATCATAAACCAGGGACCAAAGCTAATATTCTTTTTTTATTATTAATAATCTTGAAGGGATTTTCCCAGAAGTAAGGAGGCTCCACGAGGGAGAGTGGTAGATGAGAGCTACAATTTGCTAACTCATATGGGAGAAATGATGCTCTTCTGATTTCATCCTTGATTTTCTTCTGAAACTAAGTACATTAGCCCAAGACAGGATAGTACTGCTAGGGTGCTATATGTTTTGTGTAAGTAGAAATGAAAATTTAAAAAGCCTAAAACACATGGCCTGCATGACTGTCCCTCCCACTAGAAAAATAGTTACTATCCAAAGGTACCAAGTAACCTGACAGAATCACTAGATACACTTTCTTAAGGAGTCTCACTGTTGTAAAGGTGTAAAATAACTTGTAGATAAAGAACCAAATATGATGAGATTGATGTTTACAACCCTAATTTACATAAAATAAAATAATAAAATAAAATACTAGGAGGTGAGAATAGGGGCTTCCTTCAACTGACAAGAGAACACATGGAATTGCACTAACTGCTTAACACCTAAGATACAGGATATCTAAACAGAGGACTCGGAACTTCCCACAAATGGAGACAAAAGGGACTTCAAGACTGTAGCTTCTCCCTATGAGATTAAGCTTATAAAGTTATTGGTCCAACAGAGTGGCCCCTGAAGAGTCACTAGTCAGGGGCCTCTGATTTGCAGAAGCACTGCCTATCCAACTGTGGATACACCGATAAAAGCACTGGAGATATTCTATTTACCGTTGGCCTACCCAGATATCATCCAAACAAACAACAAAACAATCTTCAATGACCAGGAAACACAAGAGTCTAGTACTGGTATGGGATCTAGTATGATGCTCCATTTTAGTCACTGAGTACAGCACGCAGGAGAAGCTTACTCTAAAATCCTACGAGTCTGTATTATGTTCTCTTTGGGATGAAGCAGAGGCTCCACCCACCAACCCCTTCTATCTTTAAGTACAATTGGATCTACTCAGTCAAAGCTCTGAAGCCTCAACCTGTTGCAGATCCTTCTCTTATTCTGGGCCTCTTTCAAAATCTGCAATTTACTCAGTAAATGAATTGAAAGAGCATCTCCAAATATGAAGTATGTTGACTGTAATATCCAAAGAAGCCCACCGACTATGATTCTTTCTTTTTGTGGAGAAGTACAAGGTAGAACACCTCTTTCATTTAAGGTACTATCCTGACATTTCTGAGAACATTCAATGCTTAGAGACTTTATCAGTGTGGCCGCCCCTGAAGTTTTATTTCCCATCCTCTGGCTTACATGTTTCTTACTGAGACATCTAGGTACTTGCTCATTTCCTGGTCACCAAATCCCATTAGCATAATGTCATACATGTAATGGACCATAGTGAGGATCTATAGGATGATTAAGGTCCCTTTATGATTACATTATGACCAAAACCAGGAGCATTTGCTACCTGGGGGCAAAATAACAAACGCGTACTATTGATCTTGGTAGGCAAAGGTAAATTGCTCCTGATTATCCTTACTAGGTGGTATGAAACAGCAAGTTTTTACTAAGATAATCAGTGTACAAATATGCCTTGAGCTGTATTGATTTTATATAATAAATATCATAAGAAACTACAACTGTGATTGGAGTCACCACTGGATCAATAAGATACAGATATCCTATAGGACCTATGTGGCTTTTCAACAACCAAATGGACCTAAAGATGGATGTTTTAAAAATGACCATCTCTGCATCTTTCAAGTATTAAGTCCATTATCCTTACTGAAATTAGGGAACTCAATCCATGGTAGTATCTTCCACCATATATTTACTTACCCTCTGCAGTGAGTAACCAGGGCAAAAGTTTTCAAGGATTATGGTACTCTATTCACCAATGTATTTCTTAATTCCTTGGTGAAGGGCATGTCTGACAGACCCTCCTAGATATGTAGTTAGGCAATAACTGAACTAGTTGTATACAAATATGTGTACTCCAATA
>NC_048218.1:139056438-139073690 GCF_002007445.2 Ailuropoda melanoleuca | reverse complement strand
AAACTAAAACAAAAACAAAAAACAAGATTCATCTATATACTGCCCAGAAGACACTCATTTCAGACATAAGGACACATAGAGAATAAGAATGAAGGAATAGAAAAAGATATTCCATGCAAGTGGAAAGCAAAGGAATGCTAGGGTGGCTAAACTTCCATCATACAAAATAGACTCTGAAACAGACTGTAATAAGAGGGAAAAAAAAAAGGATTACAGAAAGATAAGAGGATCATCTAACAAAAGCTTATATTTGTAAATATTTATCCACCCAAAATAGGAACACCTAAAATATAAGGCAAATATTAAGAGACATAAACAGAGAAATTGAGAGCAATACAGTAACAGTAGGGGACTTTAATACACCACTTACATCAAAGGATAGAGCATCCACACAGAAAATCGATAAGGAAATATCAAACTTAAATAACACACAAGACCAGATGAACTTAATAGGTATATACAAGTATTTCCTCCAAAAGCAGCGGAATATACATTTCTCTCAAGTGCACATGGAACATTCTTGGATAGATCATATATTAGGCCACTAAAAACATTTCAATAAATTAAGATGAATGAAATCAAGCATCTTTTCTGACCACAATAGTATGAAATTAGAAATCAATTATAAGAAATACAGGAAAAATCAAAAATATGTGGAGATTAAACTGCATGCTAATGAACAACCAATGGGTCAATGAAGAATTAAAGGGGATATCAAAAAATAGTCTGAGACAAATGAAAATGGAAATACAACTTATCAAAATCTATGAGATGTAGCAAAAACAGGACTAAGACAGAAGTTCATAACAATATAGGCCTACCTCAAGGGACAAGAAACACCTCAATAAGCAATCTAAAGGACAATCAAAAGAACAAATGAAGTCCAAAATTTGTAGAAGGAAAAAAATAATAAAGATCAGAGCAGAAATAAATGAAATTGAGGCTAAAAAGACAATAGAAAAGATCAGTGAAACTAAGAAGTGGTTCTTTGAAAATTTAAACAAAATTGACATATTTTAGCTACACTCACCACAAAAAAAGAAAGAGAACTTTAATAAATAAAATCAGAAATGGAAGACAAGTTACAACTAATACCACAGAAATACAAAGGATTACGGGCTCCTGAGTGTTGCAGTCAGTGGACAGGCCGAATCTTGATTTTAGCTTAAGTCATGATCTCAGGGTGGTAGGACTGAGCCCTGTGCTGGGCTCTGAATTCAGTGCAAAGTCGGCTTGGGACTCTCTCTCCCTCTCCTTTTGCCCCTCCCCTCCATGCATGCTCAATCTCTCTAAAATAAATAAATAAAATAAATCTTCAAAAAAAAAGAAAAGAAATACAAAGGATTATAAAAGACTAATATGAACAGTTATACCAACAAATTGGACAACCTACAAGAAATGGATAAATTCCTAAAACATAAAATCTTCCAAGACTGATTTATGAAGAAATAGAAAATCTGAATAAACTGATTACTATTAAGGAGATTGAATCAGTAATCAAAGTCTCCCAACAAAAAATGAAACTCCCACACCAGACAATTTTACTGGTGATTTCTACCAAGCATTTAAAGGTGACCTAATACTTATCTTTCTCCAACTCTCCCAGAAAATGAGAGGAGAGAATACTTCTAAACTCATTTTATGAGGTCAACATTAGCCTAATATAAAAACCAGACAAGGACACCACCAAAAGAAAAAAAAATTACAGGTCAATATCCCTAATGAATATAGATGCAAAAATCCCCAACAAAATATTAGCAAACCAACTTAACCACATTAAAAGGAACGTACAATGATAGTAAACTGGAATTTACTGTAGTGATACAAAGATGGATTAAGTTCCATTAATCTGTCTACATAATTTACCACATTAGCAAATGAAGGATAAAAATCATATGATCGTCTCAACAGATGCAGAAAAAGCATTTGACAAATTTAACATCATTTATGATTTAAAACTCTCAACAAAGTGGGTGAATGTACCTCAACATAATAAAGGCAATATATGACAAGCCCACAGCTAATATCGCACTCAAAGGTGAAAAGCTGAAACATTTTACTCTAAGAAAAGGAAAAAGACAAGGATATCCACTCTTGCCACTTTTATTCAACAAAGTACTGTAAGTCTTAGCCACAGCAGTTAGGCAAGAAAAATAAATAGAAGGCATCCAATTTGAAAAGAAGAAATAAACTATCACTATTTGTGGACAACATGATTTTATATGTAAAAAAGCCAAAAGACCGTGCCAAAAACCTGTTAAAATGGATAAACAAATTAGGTAAGACTACAGAGTATAAAATCAACATGCAAAAATATGTTGCATTTCTATACACTAGCAACAAACTATCACAATGAGAAATTAAGAAAACAATTCTGTTTACAATTGCATCAAAAACAATAAAATACCTAGGAATAAATTTAACCAAAAAGTTGAAAAAGCTATACACTGAAAACTAAGATACTGATGAAAGAAATTAAAGACACAAATAAATGGAAAGATATTCTGTGGTCACTGACTGGAAGAATTAATATTGTTAAAATGCCCATTTGACCCAAAACAACATTCAGATTAAATGAGATCTCTATCAAATCCCAATGGCATTTCTCACAGAAATACAACAACCATAAAATTTGTATGGAACCAGAAAGATCCCAAATAGCCAAAGCAATCTTGAGGAAGAACAACAAGCTGAAAGCAGCATGCTCCTTGATTTCAAACTATATTACAAACCTATAGTAATCAAAACAATATGGTATTGGCACAAAAACAGACACACAGATCTATGGGACAGAATAGAGAGCCTAGAAATAAATGCATCCATATACGGCCAGTTACTTACAACAAAGTAGCCAAGAATATATAATGGGGAAAGGGCAGTTTCTTTAATAATTGGTATTTTTAAAAAGAGGCAGCCACATGCAAAAGAATAAAATTAGACTAACATCCTACACCATACACAAAAATTAACTCAAAATCAATCAAGACTTGAATTTAAGAACTGAAACTGTAAGAATCCTAGAAGAAAGCATAGGCAGTAAGGTCCTTGACATCAATATTGGCAATTTTTTAATAATCTGACTCCAAAAGTAAAGGCAACTGAAGCAAAAATAAACAAACAGGACTACATCAAACTAAAACCTCTGCATAGTAAAGTAAACCATCACTAAAATTAAAAGGCAACCTATTTATATGGGAGAAAATATTTGCAAATCATATATCTGATGAAGGGTTAATATCCAAAATACATAAAGAACTCCCACAACTCAACATTAAAACAATCTGATTTTAAAATGGGCAGAGTATCTGAATAGACATTTTTCCAATGAAACCATGGAGATGACTAATAAGCACATGAAAAGATGCTCAGTTTCACTAATTATCATCAGAGAAATACAAATTAAAAGCACAATGAGATTTTATCCCACACCTATTAGAATGGCTATAAGAAGAGAAGAGACAACAAGTGTTGGTAAGGATGTGGAGAAGAGGGAACCTTCATGTA
This sequence comes from Ailuropoda melanoleuca, assembly GCF_002007445.2. NCBI lineage: Eukaryota > Metazoa > Chordata > Mammalia > Carnivora > Ursidae > Ailuropoda > Ailuropoda melanoleuca. The sequence goes on along the minus strand of NC_048218.1, from coordinate 139,070,186 downwards.
CTGTTGGTGGGAATGTAAAATGGTGCAGCCACTACAAAAAACAGCATGGAGTTACTTCAAAAAATTAAAAATAGTACTACCATATGACCCAGCAAGTCTACTTCTGGATATTTATCCAAAGAAATTGAAAACACTAATTCAAAAAGATATGCACCCCTATTTTCATTGCAGCATTATTTACAATACACAAGATACAGAAACAACCTAAAAATCCATCAGTGGATGAATGGATAAAGATGTGATATATATAATGGAAAACTACTCAGCCATAAAAAAGATGGAATCCTGCCATTTGCTACCACATGGGTGGATCCTGAGGGTACAAGAGGTTATGCTAAGTGTAATAAGTCAGACAGAAAAAGATAAATACCATATGATTTCACTCATATGTGGAATTTAAGACACAAAACAAATGAGTAAAGGGAAAAAAGACAGAGAGAGAGGCAAACCAGGAAACAGGCTCTTAACTATAGAGAACAAACTGATTACCAGAGGGGTGGGGAAGATGGGTTAAATAGATGATGGGGATTAAGGAGCGCACTTGTTGTGATGAGCACTGGATGTCATACGGAAGTACTGAATCACTACATTGTATATGAAACTAATATTACAATTTGTGCTAAACAACTAGAATTTAAATAAAAACTTTAAAAAAATTATTGTACCATTTCTTTATTCCTACTAGCAAAGAGTTAGAGACTCTTTTGTTGCACATACTCACCAGCATTTGGTGCTGTCTTAGATTTTAGTCATTCTAATAGGTGTGTAATAGTATCTTATTGTTGTTTTAATTTGCAATTCCCTGATGAAATATGATGTTGAGCATCTTTTTACAAGCTTATTTGCCATCTGTATATCTTCTTTGTTGAGATGTCTGTTCATGTGTTTTGACTGTTTTTAATTTGGGTTGTTCCTTTTCTTAATATTGAGTTTTTAAGTGTTTCTGGTATACTTTGGAGACAACTCCTTTATTAAATATGTTTATTGTGAAGATTTTCTCCATATCTGTGGCTTGTATTCTCATTTTCTTAGAAGGGTCTTTCACAGAGCAGAAGCTTTTAATTTTAATGAACTCCAACTTATTTCTTTTCTTTTTTGACTTTGGTTTGTATATAAAAAGTCATTACTAAACCCAAGGTCACCTCCTATGTGTCTTAAGTGTTATACTTTTGTATTGTACATTTAGGTTTATGATTAATTTTTAGTAAACTTTTGTTGAAAGTGTAAGATTCTGTTGTCTTGTTGTTTGCATGAGAATGTCCAGTAGTTCCAGCACCACTTACTGAAGACTAACCTTTCTCCATCAAATTTTTGTCATGAAATGGTATTAGATTTTTTCATTGTCTTAGATCTTCTGTAAAAAATAAGTTGACTAATTTTTTGGCTCTCTATTCTGTTTCACATTCTATTTGTTGTTCCACAAATACCATGCAATCTTGTTCACGATTGCTCTACCGTAAGTCTCGAATTCAGGTAGTATCAATTTTTGACTTAATTCTTCTTCAATATTGTCTGGCTATTCTGGGTTTTTACATTTATATATAAACTTTCAAATCAACTTCAATATCCATAAAATAATTTGCTGGGGTTTTAATTGGGATTGTATTGAATCTATACATAAGTTTAGGAAGAACTGACGACAGTACTGAATTTTCCTACCCATGAACATAGAATAACTTTACATTTCTTTAGATCTTATTTGATTTTCTAGGTCAAAGTTTTCTAGTTTTTCTCTTGTAAATCTGGTATGAATTTTGTTAGATTTATACCTAAGTATTTCATTTTTGAATTACAATTAGTGTTGCATTTTTAATTTCCATATAAACAATGTTTTCTTTTTAATTTCAAATACAGTTGGTTCACTACTGTTATATAGGAAAGCAACTGACTTTTGTATATTAACCTTGTGTCCTGCAACTTTGCTGTAATCACTTATTAGTTCTAGGAGTTCTTTTGTTGATTCTCTGGGATTTTCTACATAACCTTTTATGTCATCGATGAACAAAGATAATTTTATTCCCTCTTTCCCAATCTGTATATTTTTTATTTCATTCTCTTGTTTTATTGCATTAACCAGAACTCCCTAATGTTGAATAGCAGTAGTGAGAGGAAACATCTTGCCTTTTTCCTGATCTTAGGGTGGGTGTTTCTAGTTTCTAGTTATTAAATGTGATGCTAGCTGTAGGCTTTTTGTAGATGTTGTTTATCAAGTTAAAAAATTTCCTCTATCTTCCTAGTTTGCTCAGTTTTCATCATAAAAAGATGTTTTATTTTTTCAAACACTTTCTATGAATCTATTGATATAATTGTATGATTTTTCTTTTCTAGCCTATTGATGTGATAAGTTAATCAATTTTGGAATTTTGAACCAGTCTTGTATACCTAGGATAAATCCCACTTGATCATGGTAGATAATTCTTTGTATGCATTATTGGGTTTAATTTGCTAATATTTTGTTGAGAATATTTGCACATAAAGTTCATAAGATATATTGGTCTAGACTGTTCCTTCCTTTATAATGTCTTTGTTTGGTTTTGGTACTGGAGTATATCTTAAAACCATAACCTGATTTCAGAACCCATGCTTGTAACTACTATATTCTACTATTTGAATGGGTTAGCTACTATATTCTACTATCCCACTAAGGAAATTGATTTTAATTGCATTTAATTTTAATTAATTCAAATTTAAGTACTATATTCTACTATCTGAATGGGTTGAGTTTTGACACTTGACTTTCTATCATGAACAAGGCATTGTTAGGTATTTTCACACATATTGTCTCATTTTGCTGAATCACATAGGAGGAGAAAAGATATTCCCAGCAAAAATAAGCAAATTTGTCTTATTTCTAAAATGAGTATAATGATAGTATCCATCTCATCAGGTTTTTTTGAGGAATAAACTATATGATGAAAGATAAACACTTAAAGTAGTTAAACACTTCACATGTGTTCTTGAGATGATAGTCATATCACAACTGAATTCTTTTGTGCTCTAAACCAGTGTCTATACTATTATTAGACATTTCTGCTTAGATGATGGATTAGTTCTTCAGAATCAGTCTTTCCAAATTAAATCTCTATTTCCATTTCTAAAACCATGTTACCTTTTCCTTTCATATTACCTTTCTCTTTTAACAGTTTATAAGCTGACCTAGACACCAATCTATAAAATGTGGGGTTATTTTCTTTATTTCTCTTTTACCTAAAACCAGTTGATGAAATCCTGCCTTAGTTTCTTCCCCAATTTTCTAGAACTCTACTCATATCTTCTATTGTGGTGACATTCATTTTAATTAATTTTATTTTGTTTGTTTTGATTTAATTAAATTTAATTTCTCCATACTGTTTCCCTTAACTATGGAAAGAGCTACCTAGGGCACCTCACTACCGTCATTGTTTCATTCAACTGATTTTATACCCTGCTGCCAGAATTNTTTCCCTTAACTATGGAAAGAGCTACCTAGGGCACCTCACTACCGTCATTGTTTCATTCAACTGATTTTATACCCCGCTGCCAGAATCATATTTCTTTTTTTTTTAAAGATTTTATTTATTTATTTGACAGAGATAGAGACAGCCAGTGAGAGGGAACACAAGCAGGTGGAGTGGGAGAGGAAGAAGCAGGCTCATAGCGGAGGAGCCTGATGTGGGGCTCGATCCATAACGCTGGGATCACACCCTGAGCTGAAGGTAGACGCTTAACTGCCATGCCACCCAGACGCCCCCAGAATCATATTTCTGACTAAGGTCAAGACTAAACTTAATTAATAAAGTAATTTAATAGGTCATCTCATAACCTATTTTATTATAGCATTCAACAGCTTTAGCAAGCTACACAGATTAGCCACATATCTAGCCACATATCTTAACATCCTACCTTCACACTTTCTACTCAATCCAAACTATAATTTCCATCTTTCTCATTCCAAGTATATACACCATATACGTATTCGTGCCATTTATTTTATACAGCATGGCTTGGCTTTCTATGTCATGTTTAAACTATCCCTTTCAAGGGCACCTAGGTAGTGTGTAATAGGTTAAGCCTCTAACACTTGATTTCAGCTCAGGTCGTGATTTCAGGGTTATGGGATCGAGCCCCACACCAAGTCCCATCATCAGCATGGAGTCTGCTTAAGACTCTCTCTCCCTGTCCCTCTGCCCCTCCCCTCCTCTAAAGTAAATAAACAAATCTTCATAAATAAATAAATAAATAATTCCATTCATCCATAAAAGCCTGAAAGAGATGTCTCTTCTTTTCTAAAGATTTTATAGACATTACTCTAATATAGCTCTTTGCTCCAGGCTTCTGTATTTTTTTCTTGAACAATATAACATTTAATACTATGCTTTAGAGGTTTACGTGCCTGCTTTCCGCTACATGCGACTTCCTTGATATCAGGAATTACATAACTGATTTTTGTATCCACAGTGCTCAGCATAGTTCTTGGCACACAGCTAATATTCAACAAATCTTGTGAAGCTGAACGCATAAATACTGTAAATAATACTCCTAAATTTTATTTTCCTGTTTTTAAAGGAAGATTTAAAAATTAACTAGTACTATTACAAATGGAGATGGCTAAAGGACAAATAAAAAATCCATTATTTTAAGATATAATAAGAAAAGAGATGATCACATTTTCATGAGGCAAAGTATGTACATGAATTTCAACTGTCACTGTTAAACATCAAGTAAGATAACTTCTTTAAAGGAACATAAAGACCCTATATCAATTCTACTTCAGCACATTGAAGATGTAGAGGATGACTCCTCAGATTAATTACAACAAGACTGTAACAGAACATAGAAACTTCCATCAATACTTATCTTCAGTAATGTATTGATAAATGTCATGGATGAAAAAACTGATGCTTCCAGAGCAGTCATATTATATTATAATACATTTCTCTCAAGTTCCGCCATCACTGAAATAAACGATATGGCGCTGCTCACCAGTGCGCTGTAGAGGAACTCTGCAGACCCAGTCACATTCCTTAGTAGAAGCAGAAGGGGACCATGCCACTCACTATTCTTGCTAAACTTTAAACATGAGACATAAGTACCTATTTTAGGATCAAACAAAGATTTTTACCCATGAACTAATTCTAACCTCCAGTCTTGCTATTCATCAGAAAAGGAATGAATACTCTAGAGCAGCGAGAGCAGAGATAAACCAACTGAATCCAACCTGTAGCTTATTATCTTTTGTATTATGTACAATAATCCATGAGCTAAGAATGCTTTTAATATTTTTAAAACTTTGCAAAACAAAGGAAAAGGAGAAGAAGAGGAGGAGAGAAGGAGGGAGAAGAGGAGAGCTTAAGACATAGACCATGCGTGGCCCTCTAAGCCTAGAATATTTACTATGTGGCCCTACAAAAAAAGTTTGCCAACCCTTCCTTTTGAGCATCAGTGTCTAATGAAACTTCCTGTGATTGTGGTTATGCTCTACATGTTTGCTGTCCCAATATGGTAGTCACAAAACTCACAGAGCTATTGAGTATTTGAAATGTTAGAGCCATAGCTGTCTGGGGGTTACCACACTGGACAGCACAGCTCTAGAGCACACATCTTCTCGTTCCAATAGTTTTGAGCCTTCAAATGGCATGAACAATGAATGGAATAGAATCCAAGCCACTATTACCTGATCAGCTGATCAGTATTTGGTTATTTAGATAATCTAACTCCTCCCAAACATTTTCCTTTCCTTCCATTTCATACCCTCAATTATTCCATCCCACCTATTTCCTTCCAATGCATCTCCAGCCACCTTGCGATCCCATTCTCTTGTTTTAAATTGGAAAGTAGAACACAAGAACCACCTAGGACCCGACTTCAAAAGCCAGATATACCTCTGTTAGACTAAGTCAAAACTCGAAATCATTGTCCTTAAAGAAATGTGGTAGATGAAGTTTAGATTCTTTTTTTTTTTTTTTGATACTTGGTTGAATGATACAGATCTGACAGACACATTATGAACTGGCCTAAAGACCCAACCACCATGTATAATGTAATTCGGAGAGAAATTTGATTCTGAGTTCTGAACATCTGACCTAAAAATCTACCACAAACTTTATGACAAATCAGGAATGAATTGTGAATAGCGTAACAATAAAAATCACTTACCAGTTGTGCAGTTCTATGAGTCATGAAGCATATTTACATAAGTCCTATGGAAATTTGTATGCGATTTCCTATATAATACATACACTCTGCAGTTACAACTACAGAGTGCCTTAGTACTTGCTCGCCCTTGACAATCCTCTCTATTCCAGTCAGTTTTATTCTATCAGAGTGACATTTCCAAAATCAAACAAATCCTCCACAGCCTAACAGGTAAAAACATCTATTCAAAAAGAATTGGAACATGATACCACCCTTAAAACATTTTCCAAAGCTGCATTCAATATTTTACTTTATTAATCACAAGGTTCAAAACAAGATTCTGTGTGTAATACAAGTGTGTTATTTCTTAGAACTTAGAATTACAGTTCCAGTTTGCTGATTCCCAAATCAATTAATTCAGAAAGTGAAAATTAATTTTTGTGCCAAAGTAAGTGTTTTTGTTAGATTTTCTTTTGAATTATAAGTTAGCCTATCTTCAATGCATTTCTTTGTTAGGCAAAAACATAAAGTGGGCAATAGATAAATGTTGAGAATATCAATCTTTTTTTTTTAAAGTAGCTGTCAAATGTTCTCTTTAGAAAGTGTCTCAAGGGGAAATGACGATGTCTAGAGTAAATGATACCGAGCATCATAAAAATATGCCAAATGATTTTTGTCTGTCAAAAATGTCTAGTAAGGGAAAAGTATAATTTCTGTTGGTGGGGGGAGGAGGAAGACCTATTCCTCATAATCCTTAAAATGAGAGGTTTTTGTGCAGTCCAATTATATGGGAAAATGAAGTGTGTACTTACATGAATGTTTGAGAATGCCAGAGTCTTTTTCATTAGAAAGACAATGTGCCCAGACAATTGGGTGTTTTTAACTTTTTCAGGATATTACACTATCATTAATATTTAGCCAAATTGTCCAAAAAATGCTTAACAAAAGAAAATATTAAAAACCTAACACAAAAATATTCTGACAGCTGTAAAGAACTACTAATCACTGGTAACTTATTTGGGGGAAACCTTGTACCTAGAAACATATCAATGAAAATTTTGAGTTTGAAATTTCCTTGAGATCATGATCCTAGAGTGCTGGGATCGAGTCACGCATTGGAACTGCTCAGTCAGGAGTCTGCTTCTCCCTGTCCTTCGCCCTATTCTGTGCTCTCTCTCTCTCTCTCTCTGTCAAATAAATAAATAAAATCTTTAAAAAAGGAAAAAAATAAAATAAAATTTTCTTGAGGAACATAAGGTCCTTCAAAGTTCCCATGTTTTATATTACCTGACATTTAGGAAATTTCATTAAAATGTATATTATTTGGGTGAATAGAAGAATTCTTATTTTTGTTTTGCATATGCTCTGGACAAGGAAATTCAAGGCATAATACTTCATTTAATATTCTCTCACAGATTTTGTTCTATAAAAATGAGAAATTCAAATGAATTATAACTAGCATTCAAAGAGTAATAATTGAATGGGAAAGCAGTAATAACTTTGGTTGGACAGATGGCAAATCTAAATACTCTGAGATTAAGAAGAGAATTAAAAAGGACCTCAGAGATCAAATAGTCTGTTTTTGTTTTACATCAGTACACAGATTTCTTCCATTATATCTTATATACAGTTTTATTTCCAATACTTCAATTAACAAGGAATTCTCTACCTCCCAAGTCAGTCAATTCTACCTTTGAAACATTCTAAATGTTAGAAAAGTCTTTTTGGCAAAAATAGAAACTACCCATAATTTTCTCCCTATGTTTCTCTCTTTAAATCCTGGTTTGGCTCTGTCAGATGCCAGTAGTAATTCAAAGAATTAACCCGAAGCTGAAACGAAGTGTCATATAAGTCTATCAGGAGGCCTAAAAGTCCACCATGAAAATGATGGGTTTTGAGGACTGGGGATACAAATACAGTCCATTTCATGACAGATTAACCCAATAAAGATTATGAAAACACATTCGATGGATAAACTTTCTTCTGTGTCTATAATTTTAGTTTTGACTTTAATTTTCATTTACAAAGTTTTCTGAGGAAGTTATTTTCTTTCCTCAAACAATGCTATTATAAGGATTTGAGAAGTTTAAAATTATTTTGAAAAATAGGTACTATAAAACCACTGACATTGTTATTTACTACTAAGTTATAGTGGTAATGGCAGTGATGGGCTTTCTTTTTTAATGAAGGATTTCAGAAGAATAGAAAACACATTAATCAAGATATGGGGATGGGAGAATAAAAAACTAGGACCAGTGTGTCTTAAATCATAAAGTACACAGAATTATTTGGTGACCTTCTTTAAATGCAGATTCTTTGTACCCTCCCCCTGCTGACTGACCCTCATTCATTAATATGTACTTTTTTTAAGGAAGTTTGTTTTTTTAAAGATTTTATTTATTTGACAGTGATAGAGACAGCCAGTGAGAGAGGGAACACAAGCAGGGAGAGTGGGAGAGGAAGAAGCAGGCTCATAGCGGAGGAGCCTGATGTGGGGCTCGATCCCAGAATGGTGGGATCACGCCCTGAGCCGAGGGCAGGCGCCCAACCGCTGTGCCACCCAGGCGCCCCTCATTAATATGTATTTATGTATTTTACTCCCAGTAATAGACCACATTTTGGGAATCAAGTTTTGGCCCCAAAATAAGAGTCTAACTCTAACATAAAACATAAAAATGTTAATGATGAAATATTATTTTGTAAACATTAGAAATAGAGGAGGAAGGGGCGCCTAGGTGGCTCAGTCAGTTGTGTCCAACTCTTACTTTTAGCTCAGGTCATGATTTTCAGTGTCCTAAAATGGAACCCACGCTCAGTGGGGAGTCTGCTTGAAGATTCTTGCCCTCTGACCCTCCCCTCGCTTGTTCATACTTTCTCTCAGCCCCCCAGATAAATAAATAAATCTTAAAAAAAAAAAGAAAGGGAGGAGCAATTTGGGAAACATTAAAGTCTATTGATAAGAATAAATTTATACACACGGATGTACAAGAATATAAAGAAATAAAGACTGTCTACACATTTACAGATTATAAAAATATATAAAGAGATCAAATGTTCCTTTAATTATCTTAATATTTGACAGGGATTTGAAAAACCAAGTATACAAGCAATTAGGAGGAACATCCAAAAGAGAGAAAGGACAACATCAGTAAGGCTAATGCTGGCTCACTTACTTGGACAGTATCACTTCAATAATACAACAGATTTTTCTCAAAAGCCCTCAAAAAACAAAAACAATCCATGCGCTTCAAAAATCACACTTTGGCTGAATGACAAGTAGAGGATTAGAGTAGTAGTACGTGGGAAAATTTATATCAAAATCTGGATATCGTAGTAGTAGTACTATTATTTACTATCCATGTGTCCATGGACAAGTTGCTTAGCTCCCAGGAACCTCAATTTTCTGTGTCGTAAAAAGGGGATCCTAGTATCTGTCCTTTTCTGCTTCAAGATGTTGTTGTGTGGATCAAATGAAAAATGAGTGTACTTTTGAAATGTATAAACACCACCACGTGGATGGTATATGGGTATATTCAGAGTCTTACTATATAACCACAGTCAAATCCATAGACAGTCAATGGCTTTAGGAGAAGTAATGGCATGTTTTGGAGACACCTTTAATCTCACATTTCTATAAGAGGCAGGAACCAATGAGAAGTATGACTTAAGACATACAGACACAAAATAAATTTTCACCTTCTGAATGGGTTTTGTAGTGACTTCTCAAGTGCAGTTAATGAGTATATCACCGTAACTGTAACTGACTCTGGGAAGAACACACACTGGGGCCCTTGGCTACTAAATTCTGAAATGTAGCCCAACAGGCCTGCCATTATTATGAGGTTCTCATTATTCTTATCAGTTCTTACCACAGAGTCCTAGTGATACTTGTGAACACAGCCTTTAAGTTCTCAGCTGAATTAAACTTTATAGACAGGCTTATTCCTGACTCTAGTACCTTGATCTTCCTTTCTTGGAGCATTTACTTTAAAAACTTTGTAACTGCAAATTCCTTCTCAGCCCCCTTTGAGATGTAAATTTTTTTTAAAAAAAAGCTATTGTCAGTGTTACAATCCAGGACTACCTGTCTCTGGGATCTGACAGCCATCCCTTTGACATGTCAATATCAGGGCAGTTCTCCAATCTCCCAGTCTCTGTGGGAGGACAGGAGCCGAACTTCAGTGGATGCCCTACTCTAAGCTGTAAAATTACCTCTTATCACAAAAACAGGAGAAAATTTACTTTTCTTTTGGAAAAAGCAAATTAGCAAACACATATGGCCTGTGTTCTCTCTCACCCCAGTGCTTACAAATCTCCTTACCCTTTGTTTCAAAGGAAATGAGTTCAGACTTTAGACTGATCTCCCTCTTGACTACAATAAATAAAAGCTTGAATAAAACCTTCCTTACCTCTTTAACTTCATTGGGTGCAATTTTTGCTTCGACACTCAGGGACCTGTTTAGGACAGAAAAAAGACTTCAATTTGCAATCATGGAAACAGCAGACCAGAAGGAGCGGTAGCATTTGATAAAGATATAATGTAAACAAACTCTACTTTGCGAAAAGGTTGCTGTCAGTCATAGGAATTTGCATGAAGCCTGGAATCATACATTTAAACAAGGTCTAAATATAATTGGTCTTGGGCAAGGAAAATTTTTGTGCAAAATTACAACACTGTCTAATAGAACCCGGACTCTATTTTCCAGATTGCCGAAACTCGCTCAACACATGGCTGATAGCTGGAGCTTTGGCAAACATGAAAGAATGCTAAAGAAAATGTTGCCATCTGGTAAAAGAGAGAAAGGTGGTGGGCTGCAGTCTTTTTCTATTTTTTTACGAGACTTTACATATTCTGTTAGACCAAAATGAACATACCGAGACAGAAAAAAAAGCCTACATTTTTATTTTAATAAATTTAAATATGAAGGAATTCATGAGGTTACTATGCTCCTACCACTCTTCCATGACTATTTTTAACAAGCTACATTTCCATGTAATATGTTAATGAAGACATGATCTGGCATATGCACTGGTCTGTGTGAGTGGAGAGTGTAGCTGTAACTTCACGTAGCATGTGGCCTTTCCATTACTGTAATTGTAGATGATCCTTCAATGAATGTATTCATGTATTACATGGCTGATGAGTTTTAACGAAGCCTAAATATAAATCTCAAGTCATTTAAAAATTATCCTGTAAAGCATCTATCCCTTTTTTTAAATTAGTGCCACACTGTTCAATCTCATTACTAAGTAATGGCAGTTTGTCCACTTGAAAGTCATTTAACTTTGCCTCCTTCTGTCATGTCTGACTGGAAGGGAGAGTCCTATTTTGCAGTTAAAGACTGTGTGTGATTAATATCCAGAATTATAAGATATGACTGAATTAAAATCAATAACCCTTTTATTTGCAGTAGATATCTCTTAAGCCTTAATTGCTGATTTAGTAGTTAATTGAGAAAATCCTTGTTAATGATCTGATGTAGCTCCGAGGGAATGTTGAATGAGTGAGAAATTGTTCTCCGGTAGGCATAATTCTCCCAACTGCGTACGGCTGATCCTGGAGAAAGATGAAGAGAACGGGCCATGGAATCAGTGGTTCAATTTCTCTCAGGCACACAGTCACGTATGACACGCGTGCTGAAAATAATCAGGAATTATTCATCTTCGTGAGAATCCTGATCAGTAGCACTCCTAATATACAGGAAAAAACCCAGAAAGAATAATATCCCCTAGAACTTATTTCTTAGGAGCACATGGAACATACTTTATTACAGAACGCCTCTTTGTTTGTATTTTCTAAATTCGTCTGCCTTTTGCTTGTCTAATTCTTGCGTGTGTGTCCCTCAGTGCTTACTTTGCTGCTGAGATAATTGCTCCTGGAAAGGAGATTGTTAATGGTTCTGGCGGCATAAATTCTCCAGAATTAAACATCTCATCTCCTCTGTGTTAGCCTCCTTCTGCTAATTTAAAAATCATTGCCCTTCACAGCCTTTTCAGAAGGATCTCTCATTTTAAGTATGTGTTATTTAGAAAAGAAGTACAGTCAATTCCATGAGCCAATCTCCCTTTAGAGAGGAAGGAGGGATAAAACAACATTCGATGAAGCCCAAAAGGCACCACACGTTGTCCCAGCTATTTCCAATACATTTACCCTAATTCTGACAGGCATCACGAGAAGTGCTTATGACTATTTCCACATTACAGATTAAAAAACAGGAAGACACTAAGGCTCACAGATGTTGGGTAACTTGCCCAGAGACCAATTGCCAGTGAAAAATGAAACAAGGATTTGAAACATGACTTCAAATCTATGCTTTCTTCTTTGTTTTTCTCCCAGCAACAGGATGCATCTATAAAATAATCTGTATTTGGAAAAAAATTAAAACAAAAACAAAAACATTAGTGTTGAAAAATGTGTTTTGAATTAAGTATGCTTGGATGCAAATTGTAATGTGTTCAGGTCAAAATTCTTGGTATGTGCCAAATAACGTATACGCATGTTTTCCAAACTATGCAGCTGTGCCCTGGGATGTCACAGCAAACTCACCAGGCACTAGGGAATACCTTAAATTTTTAAGAGAAACACAGCAGTACTTGACATTTGTCAGAATGCTGCAAACAACTAGTTTGAGGTAGTTCAGTCTAAAGAGTAGATTGTGCTAAAATCCTTTCAACGACATCTCTTTGCATAGCTGAATTTTCAGTGACTGCTGGGAAGAAAACCAAGTACTAAGCAAAAAAACAAAACAAAAACCGATGTGGAACACAGGTTAAATGAGGGTCCCAGTGGTGTCTAGGGTGGTGCTAATATCTTAGAGTTGTGTCAGACTCAATAGATATATATATCCCATTAGTAATTGTGCTTATGTAAAAATTAAATTATTTTTATAGTTTATGTACACTATTTTCTTCAGACATCTAATAAGCTGTTAGGACATAAGTACTGACTGAGTTATTGGACTTCACTGTGTAATAAATGGAATTTTTAATATTCCTTTTGGTCTGAGGACACATTGACAACATGAATGAGGACTAAGGATCCCATGAAACAGGAAAGCTTGGGAATCTCAGAAAACATTTAGTATCTTCTTCCTCTGTAATAAAGAGGTCTTGTACATGTAACTTAATCATGCGAGTAAGCCAGAAATCAATGAAGATTTTTCTACTCATGCCCATCTGTCGTACTTCAGAGCTAAAGTCAAGGTAATCTCGGAGAAGACTGTATTTCAAAGGAATATTTATTTCAAAATGTGTCTCAAGTTGAGCATGTGGCCACACCTCCCAAGGCTTTGTGACTGGCAAATTTACCTTGTGAACTGGGTACTGCCATAGGTGCTCTATAGTGTAAGGGACAGAAGACTTGAAACCCAATTCAAGTTCTGTCATTTGCTGACAAAACTAGTAAAAAATTAGTCATGCTGTCCTCATCTGAGAATGAACAGAACTCAGTGAGAAGCCCTATTTCCTATACTTCTGTTGTGAGAATTAAAAATAATATAAGCCTGGTAATGGGTAGTAAGGAGGGCATGTACTGCATGGCACACTGGGTGTTATATGCAACTAATGAATCATCAAACTTTACATCAAAAACCAGGGAGGTACTGTATGGTGACTAACATAATATAATAAAAAAA
>NC_048218.1:138996575-139054967 GCF_002007445.2 Ailuropoda melanoleuca | reverse complement strand
AGACTAAGTCAAAACTCGAAATCATTGTCCTTAAAGAAATGTGGTAGATGAAGTTTAGATTCTTTTTTTTTTTTTTTGATACTTGGTTGAATGATACAGATCTGACAGACACATTATGAACTGGCCTAAAGACCCAACCACCATGTATAATGTAATTCGGAGAGAAATTTGATTCTGAGTTCTGAACATCTGACCTAAAAATCTACCACAAACTTTATGACAAATCAGGAATGAATTGTGAATAGCGTAACAATAAAAATCACTTACCAGTTGTGCAGTTCTATGAGTCATGAAGCATATTTACATAAGTCCTATGGAAATTTGTATGCGATTTCCTATATAATACATACACTCTGCAGTTACAACTACAGAGTGCCTTAGTACTTGCTCGCCCTTGACAATCCTCTCTATTCCAGTCAGTTTTATTCTATCAGAGTGACATTTCCAAAATCAAACAAATCCTCCACAGCCTAACAGGTAAAAACATCTATTCAAAAAGAATTGGAACATGATACCACCCTTAAAACATTTTCCAAAGCTGCATTCAATATTTTACTTTATTAATCACAAGGTTCAAAACAAGATTCTGTGTGTAATACAAGTGTGTTATTTCTTAGAACTTAGAATTACAGTTCCAGTTTGCTGATTCCCAAATCAATTAATTCAGAAAGTGAAAATTAATTTTTGTGCCAAAGTAAGTGTTTTTGTTAGATTTTCTTTTGAATTATAAGTTAGCCTATCTTCAATGCATTTCTTTGTTAGGCAAAAACATAAAGTGGGCAATAGATAAATGTTGAGAATATCAATCTTTTTTTTTTAAAGTAGCTGTCAAATGTTCTCTTTAGAAAGTGTCTCAAGGGGAAATGACGATGTCTAGAGTAAATGATACCGAGCATCATAAAAATATGCCAAATGATTTTTGTCTGTCAAAAATGTCTAGTAAAGGAAAAGTATAATTTCTGTTGGTGGGGGGAGGAGGAAGACCTATTCCTCAAAATCCTTAAAATGAGAGGTTTTTGTGCAGTCCAATTATATGGGAAAATGAAGTGTGTACTTACATGAATGTTTGAGAATGCCAGAGTCTTTTTCATTAGAAAGACAATGTGCCCAGACAATTGGGTGTTTTTAACTTTTTCAGGATATTACACTATCATTAATATTTAGCCAAATTGTCCAAAAAATGCTTAACAAAAGAAAATATTAAAAACCTAACACAAAAATATTCTGACAGCTGTAAAGAACTACTAATCACTGGTAACTTATTTGGGGGAAACCTTGTACCTAGAAACATATCAATGAAAATTTTGAGTTTGAAATTTCCTTGAGATCATGATCCTAGAGTGCTGGGATCGAGTCACGCATTGGAACTGCTCAGTCAGGAGTCTGCTTCTCCCTGTCCTTCGCCCTCTTCTGTGCTCTCTCTCTCTCTCTCTGTCAAATAAATA
This sequence comes from Ailuropoda melanoleuca, assembly GCF_002007445.2. Classification (NCBI taxonomy): domain Eukaryota; kingdom Metazoa; phylum Chordata; class Mammalia; order Carnivora; family Ursidae; genus Ailuropoda; species Ailuropoda melanoleuca. The sequence continues at coordinate 139,053,522 of NC_048218.1, read as the reverse complement.
AATAAAATCTTTAAAAAAGGAAAAAAATAAAATAAAATTTTCTTGAGGAACATAAGGTCCTTCAAAGTTCCCATGTTTTATATTACCTGACATTTAGGAAATTTCATTAAAATGTATATTATTTGGGTGAATAGAAGAATTCTTATTTTTGTTTTGCATATGCTCTGGACAAGGAAATTCAAGGCATAATACTTCATTTAATATTCTCTCACAGATTTTGTTCTATAAAAATGAGAAATTCAAATGAATTATAACTAGCATTCAAAGAGTAATAATTGAATGGGAAAGCAGTAATAACTTTGGTTGGACAGATGGCAAATCTAAATACTCTGAGATTAAGAAGAGAATTAAAAAGGACCTCAGAGATCAAATAGTCTGTTTTTGTTTTACATCAGTACACGGATTTCTTCCATTATATCTTATATACAGTTTTATTTCCAATACTTCAATTAACAAGGAATTCTCTACCTCCCAAGTCAGTCAATTCTACCTTTGAAACATTCTAAATGTTAGAAAAGTCTTTTTGGCAAAAATAGAAACTACCCATAATTTTCTCCCTATGTTTCTCTCTTTAAATCCTGGTTTGGCTCTGTCAGATGCCAGTAGTAATTCAAAGAATTAACCCGAAGCTGAAACGAAGTGTCATATAAGTCTATCAGGAGGCCTAAAAGTCCACCATGAAAATGATGGGTTTTGAGGACTGGGGATACAAATACAGTCCATTTCATGACAGATTAACCCAATAAAGATTATGAAAACACATTCGATGGATAAACTTTCTTCTGTGTCTATAATTTTAGTTTTGACTTTAATTTTCATTTACAAAGTTTTCTGAGGAAGTTATTTTCTTTCCTCAAACAATGCTATTATAAGGATTTGAGAAGTTTAAAATTATTTTGAAAAATAGGTACTATAAAACCACTGACATTGTTATTTACTACTAAGTTATAGTGGTAATGGCAGTGATGGGCTTTCTTTTTTAATGAAGGATTTCAGAAGAATAGAAAACACATTAATCAAGATATGGGGATGGGAGAATAAAAAACTAGGACCAGTGTGTCTTAAATCATAAAGTACACAGAATTATTTGGTGACCTTCTTTAAATGCAGATTCTTTGTACCCTCCCCCTGCTGACTGACCCTCATTCATTAATATGTATTTTTTTTAAGGAAGTTTGTTTTTTTAAAGATTTTATTTATTTGACAGTGATAGAGACAGCCAGTGAGAGAGGGAACACAAGCAGGGAGAGTGGGAGAGGAAGAAGCAGGCTCATAGCGGAGGAGCCTGATGTGGGGCTCGATCCCAGAATGGTGGGATCACGCCCTGAGCCGAGGGCAGGCGCCCAACCGCTGTGCCACCCAGGCGCCCCTCATTAATATGTATTTATGTATTTTACTCCCAGTAATAGACCACATTTTGGGAATCAAGTTTTGGCCCCAAAATAAGAGTCTAACTCTAACATAAAACATAAAAATGTTAATGATGAAATATTATTTTGTAAACATTAGAAATAGAGGAGGAAGGGGCGCCTAGGTGGCTCAGTCAGTTGTGTCCAACTCTTACTTTTAGCTCAGGTCATGATTTTCAGTGTCCTAAAATGGAACCCACGCTCAGTGGGGAGTCTGCTTGAAGATTCTTGCCCTCTGACCCTCCCCTCGCTTGTTCATACTTTCTCTCAGCCCCCCAGATAAATAAATAAATCTTAAAAAAAAAAAGAAAGGGAGGAGCAATTTGGGAAACATTAAAGTCTATTGATAAGAATAAATTTATACACACGGATGTACAAGAATATAAAGAAATAAAGACTGTCTACACATTTACAGATTATAAAAATATATAAAGAGATCAAATGTTCCTTTAATTATCTTAATATTTGACAGGGATTTGAAAAACCAAGTATACAAGCAATTAGGAGGAACATCCAAAAGAGAGAAAGGACAACATCAGTAAGGCTAATGCTGGCTCACTTACTTGGACAGTATCACTTCAATAATACAACAGATTTTTCTCAAAAGCCCTCAAAAAACAAAAACAATCCATGTGCTTCAAAAATCACACTTTGGCTGAATGACAAGTAGAGGATTAGAGTAGTAGTACTTGGGAAAAATTTATATCAAAATCTGGATATCGTAGTAGTAGTACTATTATTTACTATCCATGTGTCCATGGACAAGTTGCTTAGCTCCCAGGAACCTCAATTTTCTGTGTCGTAAAAAGGGGATCCTAGTATCTGTCCTTTTCTGCTTCAAGATGTTGTTGTGTGGATCAAATGAAAAATGAGTGTACTTTTGAAATGTATAAACACCACCACGTGGATGGTATATGGGTATATTCAGAGTCTTACTATATAACCACAGTCAAATCCATAGACAGTCAATGGCTTTAGGAGAAGTAATGGCATGTTTTGGAGACACCTTTAATCTCACATTTCTATAAGAGGCAGGAACCAATGAGAAGTATGACTTAAGACATACAGACACAAAATAAATTTTCACCTTCTGAATGGGTTTTGTAGTGACTTCTCAAGTGCAGTTAATGAGTATATCACCGTAACTGTAACTGACTCTGGGAAGAACACACACTGGGGCCCTTGGCTACTAAATTCTGAAATGTAGCCCAACAGCCCGCCATTATTATGAGGTTCTCATTATTCTTATCAGTTCTTACCACAGAGTCCTAGTGATACTTGTGAACACAGCCTTTAAGTTCTCAGCTGAATTAAACTTTATAGACAGGCTTATTCCTGACTCTAGTACCTTGATCTTCCTTTCTTGGAGCATTTACTTTAAAAACTTTGTAACTGCAAATTCCTTCTCAGCCCCCTTTGAGATGTAAATTTTTTTTAAAAAAAAGCTATTGTCAGTGTTACAATCCAGGACTACCTGTCTCTGGGATCTGACAGCCATCCCTTTGACATGTCAATATCAGGGCAGTTCTCCAATCTCCCAGTCTCTGTGGGAGGACAGGAGCCGAACTTCAGTGGATGCCCTACTCTAAGCTGTAAAATTACCTCTTATCACAAAAACAGGAGAAAATTTACTTTTCTTTTGGAAAAAGCAAATTAGCAAACACATATGGCCTGTGTTCTCTCTCACCCCAGTGCTTACAAATCTCCTTACCCTTTGTTTCAAAGGAAATGAGTTCAGACTTTAGACTGATCTCCCTCTTGACTACAATAAATAAAAGCTTGAATAAAACCTTCCTTACCTCTTTAACTTCATTGGGTGCAATTTTTGCTTCGACACTGAGGGACCTGTTTAGGACAGAAAAAAGACTTCAATTTGCAATCATGGAAACAGCAGACCAGAAGGAGCGGTAGCATTTGATAAAGATATAATGTAAACAAACTCTACTTTGCGAAAAGGTTGCTGTCAGTCATAGGAATTTGCATGAAGCCTGGAATCATACATTTAAACAAGGTCTAAATATAATTGGTCTTGGGCAAGGAAAATTTTTGTGCAAAATTACAACACTGTCTAATAGAACCCGGACTCTATTTTCCAGATTGCCGAAACTCGCTCAACACATGGCTGATAGCTGGAGCTTTGGCAAACATGAAAGAATGCTAAAGAAAATGTTGCCATCTGGTAAAAGAGAGAAAGGTGGTGGGCTGCAGTCTTTTTCTATTTTTTTACGAGACTTTACATATTCTGTTAGACCAAAATGAACATACCGAGACAGAAAAAAAAGCCTACATTTTTATTTTAATAAATTTAAATATGAAGGAATTCATGAGGTTACTATGCTCCTACCACTCTTCCATGACTATTTTTAACAAGCTACATTTCCATGTAATATGTTAATGAAGACATGATCTGGCATATGCACTGGTCTGTGTGAGCGGAGAGTGTAGCTGTAACTTCACGTAGCATGTGGCCTTTCCATTACTGTAATTGTAGATGATCCTTCAATGAATGTATTCATGTATTACATGGCTGATGAGTTTTAACGAAGCCTAAATATAAATCTCAAGTCATTTAAAAATTATCCTGTAAAGCATCTATCCCTTTTTTTAAATTAGTGCCACACTGTTCAATCTCATTACTAAGTAATGGCAGTTTGTCCACTTGAAAGTCATTTAACTTTGCCTCCTTCTGTCATGTCTGACTGGAAGGGAGAGTCCTATTTTGCAGTTAAAGACTGTGTGTGATTAATATCCAGAATTATAAGATATGACTGAATTAAAATCAATAACCCTTTTATTTGCAGTAGATATCTCTTAAGCCTTAATTGCTGATTTAGTAGTTAATTGAGAAAATCCTTGTTAATGATCTGATGTAGCTCCGAGGGAATGTTGAATGAGTGAGAAATTGTTCTCCGGTAGGCATAATTCTCCCAACTGCGTACGGCTGATCCTGGAGAAAGATGAAGAGAACGGGCCATGGAATCAGTGGTTCAATTTCTCTCAGGCACACAGTCACGTATGACACGCGTGCTGAAAATAATCAGGAATTATTCATCTTCGTGAGAATCCTGATCAGTAGCACTCCTAATATACAGGAAAAAACCCAGAAAGAATAATATTCCCTAGAACTTATTTCTTAGGAGCACATGGAACATACTTTATTACAGAACGCCTCTTTGTTTGTATTTTCTAAATTCGTCTGCCTTTTGCTTGTCTAATTCTTGCGTGTGTGTCCCTCAGTGCTTACTTTGCTGCTGAGATAATTGCTCCTGGAAAGGAGATTGTTAATGGTTCTGGCGGCATAAATTCTCCAGAATTAAACATCTCATCTCCTCTGTGTTAGCCTCCTTCTGCTAATTTAAAAATCATTGCCCTTCACAGCCTTTTCAGAAGGATCTCTCATTTTAAGTATGTGTTATTTAGAAAAGAAGTACAGTCAATTCCATGAGCCAATCTCCCTTTAGAGAGGAAGGAGGGATAAAACAACATTCGATGAAGCCCAAAAGGCACCACACGTTGTCCCAGCTATTTCCAATACATTTACCCTAATTCTGACAGGCATCACGAGAAGTGCTTATGACTATTTCCACATTACAGATTAAAAAACAGGAAGATACTAAGGCTCACAGATGTTGGGTAACTTGCCCAGAGACCAATTGCCAGTGAAAAATGAAACAAGGATTTGAAACATGACTTCAAATCTATGCTTTCTTCTTTGTTTTTCTCCCAGCAACAGGATGCATCTATAAAATAATCTGTATTTGGAAAAAAATTAAAACAAAAACAAAAACATTAGTGTTGAAAAATGTGTTTTGAATTAAGTATGCTTGGATGCAAATTGTAATGTGTTCAGGTCAAAATTCTTGGTATGTGCCAAATAACGTATACGCATGTTTTCCAAACTATGCAGCTGTGCCCTGGGATGTCACAGCAAACTCACCAGGCACTAGGGAATACCTTAAATTTTTAAGAGAAACACAGCAGTACTTGACATTTGTCAGAATGCTGCAAACAACTAGTTTGAGGTAGTTCAGTCTAAAGAGTAGATTGTGCTAAAATCCTTTCAACAACATCTCTTTGCATAGCTGAATTTTCAGTGACTGCTGGGAAGAAAACCAAGTACTAAGCAAAAAAACAAAACAAAAACCGATGTGGAACACAGGTTAAATGAGGGTCCCAGTGGTGTCTAGGGTGGTGCTAATATCTTAGAGTTGTGTCAGACTCAATAGATATATATATCCCATTAGTAATTGTGCTTATGTAAAAATTAAATTATTTTTATAGTTTATGTACACTATTTTCTTCAGACATCTAATAAGCTGTTAGGACATAAGTACTGACTGAGTTATTGGACTTCACTGTGTAATAAATGGAATTTTTAATATTCCTTTTGGTCTGAGGACACAGTGACAACATGAATGAGGACTAAGGATCCCATGAAACAGGAAAGCTTGGGAATCTCAGAAAACATTTAGTATCTTCTTCCTCTGTAATAAAGAGGTCTTGTACATGTAACTTAATCATGCGAGTAAGCCAGAAATCAATGAAGATTTTTCTACTCATGCCCATCTGTCGTACTTCAGAGCTAAAGTCAAGGTAATCTCGGAGAAGACTGTATTTCAAAGGAATATTTATTTCAAAATGTGTCTCAAGTTGAGCATGTGGCCACACCTCCCAAGGCTTTGTGACTGGCAAATTTACCTTGTGAACTGGGTACTGCCATAGGTGCTCTATAGTGTAAGGGACAGAAGACTTGAAACCCAATTCAAGTTCTGTCATTTGCTGACAAAACTAGTAAAAAATTAGTCATGCTGTCCTCATCTGAGAATGAACAGAACTCAGTGAGAAGCCCTATTTCCTATACTTCTGTTGTGAGAATTAAAAATAATATAAGCCTGGTAATGGGTAGTAAGGAGGGCATGTACTGCATGGCACACTGGGTGTTATATGCAACTAATGAATCATCAAACTTTACATCAAAAACCAGGGAGGTACTGTATGGTGACTAACATAATATAATAAAAAAATTTTTTTTTTAAATAATATAACCCAATATTAGTTCTAGGCACAAACTAGATGCTTAATAAACATTACTGCCTTCCTTCAGAATTCACCTTGCCATTGCAGAGAGGATCAATAATTAATACTGCCACCTCATGCCAAAGGATTGCCAACATTTCTTTCTATTTTATTCTAGCCTGAATATGCACTACAGATTAGAAAAACTAGTCTCAGAGAATCTCTCCAAGGCTTTATTCATTATTCAGTCAAGGTTTATATTGATTCTCGTTGGGTCATTTCTAGCATCTCCCAAATGACACCCCGTTCTTCATCTATTCATCCCACAAATATTAAGCCAATATCCCCAAAACACAAATTCAAATATATCATCTACCTCTACTCAAAAGTCTTCAGTAGCTTCCCATTGCCTATAAAATTAAGTCCAAATTATTGAGTACAAGATCATGGCCTACATTAGAGATCTCCCTATTTTAAAGCAACATAGTCCAGGGGTTAAGAGCAGACTCAGAGCTACACTTCCTAAAATCAGAACTTTGTGAATTTAAGCAAGTTATTTATCCTTTCCAGGCCTTAAATTTCGCATCTGAAAATGGGAAAAATAACAAGACCTACCTGAGGTGGTGGTTGTGGAGAGTTAATGAGTAAAGGTAAGCACTTAGAACAGTGCTTGGCACAGAATAAGTTCTGTCTAAGTGTCAGATGATTCCTTCTACTGTCCATACACTCTTAATTTCAACAAACAAAACTGCATGATAGTCTCTGAACAAAGCCTGCATTTTGGATGTCTGATTCTCATGTTTTCCCTATATTTAAATTCCCTTTCTAGGCTTATCTCCAGCCCAAATCTTTGCAAATTATATCCACTTATCAAAAGCCTCTCTATGAAGCTTTCCCATTTTTCTTTCTTTTGCCTCTTACGGGAATTAATTTCTACCACTCATTTTACTGATTATTTTCCCCCTTGTATTGTTATCTGTTTATTTTCTTCACAGCTCTAATCACAATTTATAAGCAAATATTTCCTTGTTGGCTAACTATAATTATATTATTGGTATATTATTAAAATTCCAGAAATCCCCGTGTGTGTGTGTTTTGTTCACCTTGCACATACAGCTATCTTGCAGCAATATTGAAGTAAACCTAGGAGTTCTGGTCAATGGAATGTGAGCAGAATCAAGTATAAAACTTCTAGAACATTGCTTTTCTGCTGGCTGAAATGAGGATACAGTGCTAGAACTGGAGCAATCATCTCTTTCCATGAGGTTATTTTGGGAACTGAGGTCTCTGCAGAGAAAAAAGAGAAGTCAAGTGGTTTTCAGGCTCTGTGGAGTACCATAGTATGTTTCAACTGACACTTCCAGACTCTAAAAAAGAAAGAAATTTATTATTATTTTTAAAACCAAGGCTGTTTAAGGAGGGCACATGATAGGATGAGCACTAGGTGTTATATGCAACTGATGAATCATTGAACACTACATCGGAAACTAATGATGATAAGTGGGTTAATTGAATTTAAATTAAAAAAACGAAAAAAGAAAACCAAGGCTCTGTGGGATTTTCTGCTACCTGTAATCAAACCTAATTCAATTAATACATATTCATAATCAATCAGATTGTTTTATTTTCATTTACTTAGAACTTTCTAACTCAAAGATCAAGAGAGATACAAAGTCCCCTAAATTCTTACTCATGATGCAGTTGCTACATGACCTCCCAAAATATAATACAGCTGACCCTTAAACAATGTGGATCAAGGTGCCAATCCCTTGCACAGTTGAAAACCTGCATATAACTTTCTAACTCACCCCAAAAGGCCTACTGTTGTTTGGAAGCCTTACCAATAATATGACGAGTCAATTAACACAAATTTTCTGAGTTATATGCATTTTTTACTTTGTTCTTACAATAAAATAAGCTAGAGAAAAGAAAATATTAAGGAAGAGAACATACATTTATAGTACTATACTGAATATATATATAAAAAAATCCACATATAAGTGGCCCCGTGCAGTTCAGAGACATGTTATTCAAGGTCCACTGTATTTAAGATTTCATTGATTTTAAACTTGGAATATATTACCAACTGCTTGAATTAAAATGAGATTACTTTGTATTTTATTTGGTATACTTTAGACATATTTTGCCTATTTCAGTTGCATCTAGCAATTCTATTCAGAAGAAATATTGACTCCTGGTGATCTAAAGTGGACCAGTCATAGTGTTTTCCCCAGCAACTAGAAGGTTGAGCAAAGGAGCACAAAGTTGGAAAGTGGTCACACCAGGGCAGCACTGTAGCAAAGGGCCCCAAGTTCCTGCTGCTGTGACCCCAGGATGCTTTTGTTCCTGTTGGTGGCAGAAATTTTTAGTTGCCTTTCTAGAATATGCCTTCCCTTCCCCAGTCCTAACACTACCCTAATGGCCCATTCACGTAATTGGAATGGTATTATCTGATCTCTAGTTCAAATGTGTCCTAATTTGCCGAACACAACCACATAATTCATCCCCATGCCACAGTTTCAGATTCAGAGGTGGGTATGTAGCCTAGACCCAGCTTAGGTGTGTTGGAGCTAGCTCACAGCAGCTCCCCAAAGCCAACTGCTGAATTTCTTCAAAGTCTGGAAGTCAGTTACTACACAGAGCCATTATTAAAAATTAAATTATGAACTCATACTTAAATTATATGAAAATAATTAAACTACATCAATTCCTAGCCATTTTATATTATTTTACTACACTTAATTAGAATTGATGTTCTTCAGATTTTGACAATTATTGTATTTCTATGGTGGAAATTCTATGTAATGGTGTGCTACTACATACCTTTTCCCAACTCTATGGTCAGTGACATAATGTTTGTAGCTCAATAATATATATTCTTCCAACATTTGAAAATTATTGTCCAAATGAGCAAGTAATTCACTCACATCATCAATGAATGAATTAGTGAGATTTCCCAACAGCTAGGATGTTTTCAAATCATTATTGGATCGCAACCATAGGTTGACTACAGATATAAGAGTTGAGCAAAAGTTAATAAAAGTATTCTGAGAGAATTAATAGGTCATATGGAATTTACATCGAAGATTATTGTGTATTTTTTTACTTGTGAATTATGAGCTAAACATCCTTTCCATGAGTAAAATGTATAATGATCTTATGTACATAGATACATGGTTATACTTTTTCAGAGAGCTGATTTTAATCATTTAGCAGCAAACCAACGCCTAAGCCAAGTAGTTAGTGTATGACTTTTCATGAATGAGCAAGCGCTAAAATTAGTCAAGTCACAGGGAAGCTTGGGACTTTTATTCAATGATTAAAATAGACATATTTCTCTCTCTCTCTCTCAGTCTCCCTCAAACACACACACACACACACACACACACACACACACACACGCTTGCTTTTGAATGTATCCTCAGGAACCTATGGCTGCAGTCCTAGGACACAACAGAAGGAGTCAACTTTAGAGTGGTACAAAGGAAGGAAAGAGAAATAGAAAGAAGTTAATTTCTTGGTGAAAGTTCTGAGGTGCTGGATCAAACCAACACTGTAGCAGCCATATTAGTCAATGAATTTCCTCTTTGTTTAGGGCAGTTGGAGTTGGAATTTCTGTCCTTCCTGAGACCTAATCATCTAGCTATTTAACTTTGTAAACTATCAAGAAACATTTCTTCTTTCCTCAATTTTTTTTTACCAAAAAAATTTTTAACCAAAGTTTGTGACTCAATCTTCTAAAAGATTAGGTAGGAGTTGTAGAGAAGGAAAGAATTGTGATATATTGTTCTCATAGAAGGTACAATTTATTGTGAAATACACAGAAGATACTTTCTCAAGAGAATGTACTGGGAGGCACAAAGGTAAAAAAGATTTGGAGTGAGTGCTGCTTTTCAAGACTCTCCAGGTTGTTGTGGACAATATACTTAGGTTGGTAGAGATAGTATTCTCCTACTCAGGCCCTAGATACCAATAGGTCTTGGGAAACCACAGGAAGGCTTCCCAGCCTTTTATACCATCAACTTTATGTCCCTGAAATTATATCATAATATATTTTATGAATGTGAAGTCACTTAGCAAGCCAGGTCAACTTGTATCTAACACCCACCCACGTTTCATGTACAATTTTATATTATGCCACTGTCTGAAGATTATAAAGTAATTAAAATCTATATTATTGTGTTTACATTATATACAACATAGCCACATCATGATGGCCAGTCTGGAAATGTGGCATCAAAAGCCTAGCCAGTTACCATCACAACTATGTCTATTGCTTTTATTCACAAACACCTTAACAAATACGGAATTAGATACTAGGAGTAGGGCAAAGGCCACAGATTCTTGGAGAAATTTATCTTTTTTGCAATGTGTTATGTGGTTAACATGAAACAAAATACTGGGACACTTTCCCATTTTCCAGGACAGAGAAGTCCTAGCCCATGATGGTACAGAGCAGTGAGTTAGCCAATCAAGTTACTGAATTGGGTTACTAGAGAAATAACAAAGGATGAAAAATTCTATGGCTATGATAGTATTTTCACTATATCTAATGGCTCAGAGTAATTTAAAGTGAGAAAACCCTAAAAACAACCCTTGGAAATCCTACTCCAAGATTTGGAGAGATACTCAGTTCCTGTATATTACAATGCTAAAACAAACAAAAAACAAACAAAACCCTATCTTTTGTCACTATAGAGCTGAAGCTACTAAATATCAAATATAGAAACTGATTCTAGGAGTGCTTAACTAAAATACCAGTTAAATTCACAACCTCACTAATTCTTTTATATGGAAGATACACTGATAGAAAATTAAGGAACCCTGATCATTGAAATAAGGGTACCCTGGAGCATTCAAAGGATCTGGAACCTCCCAATTCCTCAAACTACTCTGTAATGTTTCCATTGTGCTTCTCGTGCTGTACAGATCTAAAAATTTACCCAATTCAAACATTTATAGCCTCTCAACTGCTCTAATTAGTGAAATACAAAATTAGAATAGAGAATAAAATCATTACACCCAAAATAAGTTTTATAGATTTATAAGTTTCTATTATAAAAAATGAGAATTTGTAGAGGACTATTTTGCAAACACTCAATCATGAAGAGCAGAGTATGATTTTAGATCAGGCTTAAGTCTGCTACAGGTGAACACGCAACAATTTGGAATTCAACAGCTTGCAGGTAACTAACAGTGATTTTAAAAATCTGTTGGTTTAGTCAAAACAAACCTAGATCAAAAGGTGACTCATGCTAAGTAATATTAAAAAGTCAGGAGTCTGATATAAAGGAAGGAAGTCAAAGACTACAGGAGATAGTAATGTTAGATTAGATCCATCCTGTACTTTTCACCCACATATCCCCTCCTTATTTTCATTGCCAGGGTCCAGACAACTCTTAACTATTCTTTCCAATTAGAACATACCAATGATGGAAGACCTAGTTTCTCTGAAAAGTGCTTTACTGGGCTGAGAATTCTAGTGAACAAGGATAGAATAAAACTGTGATCCATGATCTCACTAGGGATGGAATAAGCCACGCCCAGCAGGGCCAAGTCTTTGTTACTACCCTCCAGAAACAAAATATTACCTGCCATAAGATAACACTGTTCCTATGACCTCCAATCTTCCAGATGTCTCAGCTCAAATTAAATCCCAGTGGCAGTAAATTTGATTATTCAAATGTGGCCCTTGTATCTGCCTGAGAATTAATCATTCAGTCATGGCTAGAAATAGGGCTTAGTTACAGTCACTGGGGCAACACTTTGAACATGATGGATCACTGTACTTTGATCTATTTTGTTCTTTTTACTTGATTCTTAACCCATACACACACACACACACACACACACACACACACACACACACATCCTTGTTCTCTTAATTCAAAAATGTCCCCACCTAGTAAGATCTAAATGGTCCCATGCACGTGTGCTTCCTCCCCACCAGAGCACTATTTCCAACTATATCCTGCAACCCAACCAGAGTTCTTTGCCCTATAGAAATAACCCAAAACTTCCATTTTGCCTTCCCAGTGTAATAACTTGTATTAAAAATTAAAGGGAGCCAGTATAGGGATTTGTTATTTTCCTTGTGGTGGTAAATTGTTAACAACAGCTTTTTAGGGGAAAAATAATCTCGATTTGTAGTGTTTGCTTACTTCCATAAACACTTCCACTATGGCCAACTCCAAGCTACCAAAGCCAAGCATTGAACTACAGAGAGAAAGAGATGTACACCATCAACTCTGTAAGTAAATACAAAATGGCTCCAGCACACATATATGATTTTACAATCAAGAATTGGGGAGATCCTGGAGTTTGATACCCTATTGATTCTTGCCTTAGGCATTGTTAGCTCATTTTCATTTATCCTCTTATGCTCAAAATCTCTCTTACTAGTGGAATTCACTGAGGTTCTGTAACATCAGAAATTAGTGCAAGAATCAAGCCAGGACCCAACAGTCTCCCCCAAACTTTTTTCTCTCTCTTTCCCTATAAATTTACTAAATTAACCCAACTCATTTGAAGAAATATTGGAATAATCTTCATAGTATATACATTTAGTGTTATAATAGCATCATTTTCTTAAGCTTCCTCTTTTTCAAGAGGGGTGTTTGTTCAGAAACATAGGTAATATAGGAGATCCCTCTGTTAGACTGTAATTCTTAACAGTTTTTCTGAAAATCCAGTAGAGCTTAATTAACTTGATCCAGTAGGGATAGTCAAGTTTATTTCCTTCGACCATATGATTAACTGACTGCAGCAGACATCTATTGTCAGACCACACATTACTCTGGGAGTATTGCACTGATCTTACTTACTCCCTATCCCCATTATGTAGCCATATACCTATTTGTTTCAACTTATGATCAGTATAACATAGCTCCATAAAGGCAGAGGTGTTGTATGTTTTGTTCCAGGAATAGTTTCTGGCATCAAACGGAAGGAGGGAAGTAAAAAAGGAGGGAAAATAGAGGGAGAAATGTTAAAAGAAGATCTAATATGATAGAATCATTTGAACCTTAAAAGCATCTGATGTTATCTCATCCAACAGCTTCATCTAGAGATGAGGAAATGGAATCCTGGAGAGGTCAAAATATTTGTTCGTGGATAGTCCATCTATAATTGCCAAGTCAGAACACAAGTCCTGAATATAGAGATCCTTATCTTATAAAAGGCAGTCTACTCTTGGGAAAGGCTATAAAACTGAGATTAAAAAATGGACAACTGCCATGGAAATACACAGAGAAGTATACAGACAGGACAAGGAAAAACAGAAGAGATTATTTTCTTACATACCCTGATTGTATAAAAAGCATGTTATTTTTTAAATTGGAATAGATAAAATGTACCAAAACTCTTAGATTATTTCTTTCAGCTTCCTTATTCTGAGTAGACCTTAAAGTGATGAAATTGACAACAAAGTTGCTTTTATCAAAAACACAGATGATGTCCCTCCGTGTGGCTTCCAGCACATTCTTTGTGGGGAGAGGACACTGAACCGTGTTATTTTGGTATTGCTGTTTGGAGGGTCACAAACCATTCACAGAAGCAGGCAGCTTTTACATGTGTGAAACACAAAGCTTTTTATTATCTCCATTATCTTGTCCTGCACTGCTCCTACATAATCCAAATTTGTATACCCCACAATGGAAAGAAGAATGAATCATCTGATTCTATTCAGCAAGATCATTTTTTAAAACATGAATAATCTAATACTAAAGTATCACTAAGAATATACTATAACAATAAAATAAAATAGATTTTGTTCCTATATTTTGATCTATGAATCAAAATTTTTATCTCAATGTATAAATTGATCTTTGAGGTATAAATCGTGCTTTATCAAAATGCTACATTAAAGGAAAACAACCAAGTCACTTTGAATATCAGAAAAGACTCAACTCTCTCAATCTCATCTGATCATGAAATGAACCATATTATCATTGCCGGGTAGAACAGCCAATTAAGCTTTCTTAGAATTGGGAAGCTTCTGTTCTGGGGCATAGTTCTGTAATGACACTCAGTAGATGAAGCTTTCACTTTCCCTAGCTGAAAGCTGCTTTTTCTTAGAGAAGAAAATTGTGCCAATCAAATTTGAATTTTTCTAGAACAAGTAGGTGATTTAGGAAAAGACCAATGCGTATCATTTGTAGCACTTAAAAAATTTCTGTTATTTCAGTCATCCTCTCAATATAACTATAGCTGCAAATGTACACAAAGGGTCTAAAAAAAGTTATAAAAAGGGGTGGTTGGATAAGTCCAGGGAAGGAGTGAGTTACGGCTAACAAAGGTGACACACTGGAAAGAGTTTGAAAATTTGGGTAATAATTCACACAGTCTTTCTGTGATCCAGGTAATCCAGTTTCTCATTTATGGAATGATGATGAAAGGAAGGAATGAAAAAGAATTATTAGCCAAGCACGTACTCTGCAAGGCGCGGGGTAAGTTACAAATCTCTCTGACATTAATACAATATTATTGAGAAGATATGTCAGAAAGATAAGATGCTAACAAAGAAGGAGCTTTGTAGGATGAAGTGTTTAGACAAACCTTAACAAATAATGTAGGATTGAACTAATCCTTGAAAATTCAGCAGGGTACTTAAAACCAGTGAAGCAAAGGGAAAGGGTCATCATATTACAGCTTGGAGAAAAATAAAAGGGACACTATAGATCACACTTACATGGATTTGGAATCAGATGCCCTAACACATAAAATAATAACAAATAATATAATAAATAATAAATAAATAATAAAATAATAACAATAATAATAATACTAGGTAATAAACACTAAGTGCTTATTACCTGCCAGTAATTCTTTAAAATGTTTTTACGTGCATGAATTCATGAAATCTGTGAAGTCATTAGTTATGATTATCCCCTTTTTGTAGATGCTGGAATTGAGACATACAGATATTAAAAAATTTTACCCAAAGCCCATTCAGCTAGTAAGTAGTACACCAGGGATTCCAACGCTCAATAAACAGAAACATTTTTCTTACTTAAAATATTTTAAAATAATAGACTGAAAAGCTCTATAAAACACTAGATACAACAACTTTTCATATTGAACAAACTTTGTAAACTCATGTTTTTATTGCAGTTTTCCCATTTTCTTCATTGAAATTAATGTATTATATATCTCTTATATAATGACGATTCAAAGGCAGAGCAGGTTCCATAGAAATGGAAATCAGCTGAAAATATTTGTTAGCCAGGAGTCATTGTTCTACTAGAAATTACTGGATATAGCAAATTAACCCAGGGCAGTATTGTACTGCTGTATCGAAATGATAAAAAATGTGAGTAATTTCATGAGTCATTTATCAAATGCAGCTGAATAAATTACTGAGCATTCAAACAAATGATAGGCAACACATCTTAGGAAAAAATTAACAAATGCTTAAGAAAAGGTTCAATATTATATGTACATATACTTGTAGGGGGTAGGTACGTGTGTGTGTGTGTGTGTGTGTGTGTGTAAATTCACAACAATCTATATGCCCATTATGGGCTGTCTGTAAACTTTCATTTTTTTAAATTCATTATAACATACATTGTTCTGTGTGCTTGCTTCTGAAATGCTATTTTGTTATTTTCCACCACATAAACTAGGAGCATCAAGAGAAAGCAACTTAACGACATAACTGAATTAGATAAATGTAGAAAATATTCATGAAAACCCTGGTTATCTTCTTCAGTTATGAACAAGAGTTCCAAAAGTAGCAGTCTGCTCTTTTAACTTTCAAGTTTTATTCTCAACAAAGCTAAAATTTGTCTCTTCTTTTAGGAGACTTTTTCATATTTAAGGCAAGACATACAGTAATTTCCTAGACACGTCAACTATCGTAGAACAGAATAGAGGTTATTTCTTTACTTAATGAGGTCTAAAAAGGATTTCACTCTCTCCCTATAGCTTTCAGGATAAATCGTGTAATCTTTATCTATAACTAACACCCCTCCAGGGTCTGGTCTTCTGATGACCTCTCTTAGTCACAGCTTCCCATACTCTCCCACGTCACTTAGAGCACCTGCTTTGATGTATTATTCCTTCAGGTGTGCACGAGTACTGGCACATGCTCTGAGGACAGTCTAAAAATTCTATCCTTCCCCCTCTTATTAATCTAGATCAGTCATTCTCATCCCTTTACCAGGGTCCCCTTTTCCCCTTTTCATCAGTGCAGTAGGATTCTGTCCATTGTTCTAAAGAGTCTTACGTATCGTACCACTTGTACTATGTGACACCATAGCAGATTGNGATCAGTCATTCTCATCCCTTTACCAGGGTCCCCTTTTCCCCTTTTCATCAGTGCAGTAGGATTCTGTCCATGGTTCTAAAGAGTCTTACGTATCGTACCACTTGTACTATGTGACACCATAGCAGATTGGGGGGGGTTCTTTGCAGAACTAAGCTAGTCAAGGACTTTATGTCAGAGACTTATATCTTATTTGACTTTGCCCTACACGGCACCTGGCTGCTGCAGAATGACTTAGTGACCAATTTCAATAACTCAGTGTCTGGTTTAGTTCTTTATAACCGATCTACAGAGTACAAGTTATCTAAAAATGTGTTTTGTATGGTTTTTTAATGGAGCCTGAGATGTCCATTTAGTGGGTATGTGCACAAAAAGGGAAAGAGAGAAATGGTACCACATCAATTCCTTAGTCCTTGCTTCTCCACCGTACCTCCATTTCACTCTCTCTCATCCCAGGTTGCATTCTATGAGACACAAATGAGCCTGCGCATGCTGAGGAAAAGTTGTAACTAAGAGTGGAAGTATGTCAGTGGCTCATTCTTGATACAAGGACCCATCTTCCTAATTGTGAAGAGAGTAAAGTTCTTTCAGGAAATAGCACCATAATGGAATAAATGTAACGGCAAAGGCAGCTGACTTTTCTTAGTACCCCTCAGAACTCTTACGCATAAAAGTAGAATCTCAACCAGCCTCTCAACCAAATATTGTTACCTCAGAAGTAGCAGCTGAAATGCTTAATACTTTTTGATGCATTTCCTTTTAAGGTCTATTGGTTCAAAACTTTATCAGTGACTTTGAGGGACAGGTTTAATAAATGGGAACATTCTTCCAGCTGGGATCTTTTGAGACAGCATAGTTATATTTAGTTCCTGAACACATGGAGTAGAAATATTCTTATTTAAATGTTAATATCATTTTTTCTGTCTTTCCTTTTTATCTTCTTACCTTTCAGAAAGAGATCCCTTACACAGGCTGACCACTGTCAACTTTTTCTCTGTAGCCCCCAGAGTAAGATAATCGAAAACAAAATACACAGAAATATTATTTTCCCTACACATATCAGGTGCCGTTACTTTCCTAGATAATTTCTTCAGCTGTGGATGGAATCATAATACCTCTGGAAAACAGCATCAATTTGGCATCCACGTGGTTCTTGAATCAGTCCTTAATACTACACTCTAAGGAAACCATTCTGGAACAATTGTTAAAATAAGTCTCACCACAGCTCCTTGTCAGTAATGTTGATATGGTTAGTATTAAATAATGCCTCCCCAAATAAAGGAAGTGTATTTGCTCAAAAGGTGTATTATAAAAGATGCACTCAATAAATATTTCTTGAGTAAAGCCTGAGTAAACTATCAGTTAAATTATAAAGGCATTGCACTGTAATTCCAAATACAATACATACCATTTTATATATTAGTTCTTAAAAATGTTTATGATTAAATTTAACCATGCTTTGTTAAAGAAAATTATGGCTTTTCAAAAATAAATGAATGTTTTTATGAAGCCAATAACTACTCTCCAATTTGTTTCCTTTATATAATTTCTATTCTCCATTCTTACATTTATGATTACCCATTCCCTCTGCTCAATACTAGGGGATGAGTAAACCACAGGGAAAATAATGTCTGTTTGTCTTGTATAATTAGGTCAAAGATAGAAAGGTCATGAAGTTTTGGAAGATGGCAAAGAAAATATATAGTAACATGAGAATTGCTCTTATTTAGTGCTGGAGGACATGAAAAGGGAATTTATGGTATTTGGGTTGTGGATCAGGACATCTTTTTTTCTGAATAGGTCAACATGCATCTTTGAAAGAGTTATAGAATTCTGGGATTTGAATGTCTGCCAAATGTCAGAATATTGTCATCTGTTTCAAGCTTTATATACTATAATACTTTTTCTTTTACATAATTTTTACAAGATAAAATTCTGTTACATCACTGTCAATCATTTTAAATTTCAGTGATTATCATGCAGTCTCAGATTCTTACATGAAATTTAGGCAAAGGTTAACTCTTGCCTGTCTAAAAATCTGTTATTCAGAAATGTTATAAAGCACACATAATGCTTTAAACAATTTACTTCAGAATAAGGAAGGACCTCACTAATTAAAAGCTAACAAATCATAATTACATTGCTTAAGTGTAAATGCTACTGGTGGCTATCCGGGGACAGGGAGTTATGGATAACTTTTATTTTTTCTTATTTTTTGATTTTTGTCATTTTCTTTAATGAAAATTACATCATTCTTATTATTCCTCCTCTTTAATAAAATTATTTCATTTCATTCTTCAATGAAAATTTGAAAATGTATGTTTTAAACAATGATCTCTTTCATTTAGATGATGAAAAGCAAACACAGGATTAGTGCATAATTTTTATAAGTAAGATGACATATTTCAAATCTGCAATAGGAATATTGGCACAGGTCCTTATCATGACTCTGATTGACACTATATACACTGAGACACTAGAAACCATGTGGCAGATATTTGCACTAAGAAACCATCGAGAGGTAGAAAAACTGCAGTAAGAAAAAAGAATATTCAAGTGAAAAATGAGTGTCCTTTGCAAATGTGTCAAGGTGACAATTATGTGGCCAAAATGCTAGATCTCAGCAGTTTGGAGAAATGTTGGGATCATTATGGCCACTCTAATCATTTTAACTCATATAAACTATAAAGAGTTACTACAGCAATCATGATAACTTTTTTTTAATTGTTCTAATTACTAATTCCTCACTTTTAGGTTTCGGTGGTTTTATGTAAATGTACAGAGCTAAGGATTTAAAGATACTACCAAGAATGAAAAGTATCATTTTGAGGGAAGTCCATGGGTCTTGGTTTCTCAACAGAAAAATCAAAAGCAAACATGGAGTTCAGAAGAAATTTAAGGCTAAAAACTATTAAAAGCAATCAACTCTAGGAAGAACATAAAGAATCCACAAGGGTATGAAGACTGTTTTTAAAAGAGAAGAGAAAGTTGAAAAAAAAAAAGTCCTTAACAAAAATTAAACATTTTCTTTGGTAAACAAAAAGGATAGGATAGCCCTAAATTGCTTACTCATATAATAATGGAATATAACGATAAAATTATTTTTCCCAACATGTTCAAATGGAGTGAAAGATCATAACATCAGCTAGTTTTACAGCAAGTACAGATTTCCAAGGGGGTGAGTTGTGGCTCTATTCCACAAAAATGTCTATCTATTAAACTTATGCTGTCAAAGCTGTTTTATCACCTTTTTCTCTCCAAAATTAAACTTTTCTGGCACATCAAAACCCAACTGGCACACATAGAAAGGGATTGATTTTAGTGTCAGTTCACATCTAAATATACAGAGCAATGAAAATAGAGGAAGAAACAACATACAGACGGTGCCTGATAGGTATAATAATGCTAATTATAACCTCCCACTAAAAGTAAGTAACACCTGGAAACCTCATATGATCCCCCTCTTAAGTAATATGTGTTATAACCATAATAGAAGATTTTCTTTCTTCAGACCCCACTTAGCATGATGTAGGATTAATCTAACAAAATCAGTGGGATCCTTGAATGTTTAATTCATGCTGTCAGAAATTTATTAGAAAATAAATGAAGTGTGATAATAGTTTTTAAAGTAGATTTGACAGGTATCAAAGAGAAAAGGTAATATTTAATTAATGAATTAAACATCTCAACAGTATAGAATCATGAGTTCTAGAGCTCAAGAGGAATTTAAAAATCACTTGGAGCCAGTGTCCCCATTTTCTCAATGAGATAAAAAACAGAGAGTTAAATTTACTTTAACCTGATCACACAGTAACATTTTGTGCTCCCCATATACTAACATAGGGATAATCAAGAAGAAACAAATCATATGGAAGAGTCCCTTCAGATGTATCACATTTGTTAGTTTACCTCTTTTTTAAGTTGAAGTCATATTTATAAACATCTACTTGATGGTGGCAAGGATCATGATTAGAAAATTCAGAACGACCTAAGAGTAGATCTTAGAAGAAAGAACCTCTAAGAGGAAAATCAATGTGAGCGAAGACCAAGACACTTCTAATCTGAAGGTATCCTTCTTCATGCTAGCTGTCTCTTCTGTTTATTCAAGAGGACTCATGCTAATTATTGCAGGATGTATTATGCACTGCTTTAAAATATTAATTCCCACCAACAAGTATTTGTAAAGGTATAGTCAAAGAGAAGCCTTTACTGTGGCCCAAACTGAGATTGCTTTTATGGAGTCAACACCCACTCAGGAATCTAGACACATTAACAGTTTGCTTAAGAGGGAAAAGAATCAGTGAGAAGATTAATGCACAGGTTCTCTGGCCAGAGAAGAAAAAAGAGAAATGGAGATGACATCCCAGACTCTATCCACAGTTCAGTCCCATGGATTGGGTCTGAAATCTCAGGAGGAGAAAGCATTTATAAGCTGGTTCTACTGCAGGAACTTGCAGGAAACACAGCACATTTTTTTTGCATCTCAAAGGTCTATAGCGTGGGAGTTGCAGGAGACAGTACCTGACTGAGGGGTAACTGGTCAACAGCAATAGCAAAGCTCTGCTGGATGTGGTGGAGCTGAGTGTCCATGAGAGAGATGCAGTGAGGAGCTCTGGCCACGGGGCAGACCCAAGAACTTCCAGAAATACATGGGTACAATTTTCAAAGAGCTGAGATCCTATTGTGGAAAAGTAGAAGAAATATGTTCAGTGAAATCTGGGTAGAAATGCTAACACAACCTTATCCGGTGAGGCTGGTGAAGGAGTCAAATCCAAGAAATACTAAAAAATCCAGGCTTATGACCACAGGTTATTAGAGCTGCAATGGGATTTACATATTACATAGTCCAGCCCCATCAGATTTCAGATGAGGGAACTGGGGTCTGGAGACATTATTTCCTTCTCAAGTTCACACAACTTGACAGAGCCAGAGCTTGTGATGGCTGCTTCCAGTGAATCACGCTGCAGCTTTCTTTCACTGTTGGTCTGTTTCCTTTATTTAAAATAGCTTTGCATTTAGCATCTAGGGGTTCTTTAAATTTCTGAGAAGTGAGATTTTTTTAATAGAATGTGAGCTTTGCAGTTTTAGAAATACTAGTTATTGTAAATACCAAATGTTTCCCTGAACTAGCTCTTTGAAAGAGCTTTGATATAAAAAGTTCTTTCTAAAATAACTCCTTTGTAATACCACAAAGGGCATCTGAGGACAATTTATCTTTTCTATGCCATTCATCTAATATCTTTACAGTTAAAGTGCCGGTACAGAGTTTTGCTTATAAGACAAAAATGTTAAAATCGAATGCATCATTGAGTTGAAAATGTGTCCAGTTCAATCTTGCGGCTGCCTCGGGCCTTTTTTTATACTTTCAGAATGAAATGGTTTAAAGTTAGAAAGAGGAATGCCACATGCCGACTGGGAAGTTAATGATAATTTCAAATTAAGTATCATATGCTAATGTGTAGTTAAATATTGAATTGAGAAAGATGTGGCCA
The DNA here is from genome assembly GCF_002007445.2 of Ailuropoda melanoleuca. Taxonomy (NCBI): domain Eukaryota; kingdom Metazoa; phylum Chordata; class Mammalia; order Carnivora; family Ursidae; genus Ailuropoda; species Ailuropoda melanoleuca. Next base: position 139,031,341 of record NC_048218.1, on the reverse strand, counting down.
CCACTTATATATAGAAGCTCAGACTTCCTCTGTAATATATAATTAGCAGAGACCATCTTCCTTATCACTATTAGAATAAAAGAAAGAATTTTGAGATTTAATTTTAGCACACTTTCTAACTGCTTGGTTTTCTAGAAGAATATGTATGTATAATTTCTTATCTAATATAAAATACAGTGTCACTGAAACTGGTCCTGATTTACAAAGGCGATGGATGAGTTACTGACATCCAGTATAATATGGACTGGTATTGTCTTATACAGATTAAGAGCTGTTTTTGGTAACCGGGCAATGAGTAGCAGGTGTACTTTTCTTACCATATATATTTACTTCACAGTTCAGGAGATATGTTAACAATCAAATTAAATAATACATGTGGAAGCTCACTTTAAATTTTAAAGTTCCATTGAGATGTAAGTCTTTGCTGTTATTACTCTTATTAGCTGCTGAATAAATGTTCCCATACAGCTTTTGAGGCTACTCTGTGGATAGCATTGCTCTGAGGGTAAATGAAAGGATAGGTTATTTCTATTTCATACTCAATTTATGTGTTGCTGATAACTTGACCAACTTAATCTTGACTCAGAGACACTACTCCACTCTCATCGGATGAATTCTGTGTCACTTCTTTCTCCAAATCCTAAAATCTGCAGCAGGGTTTGATTTTTTTTAATTCTATTTTGCCACACTCAGGCACCCACAAGGGAAGGGAGGGAAAACTGAATGAGAAGAAATCAGAGAGGGAGACAAACCATGAGAGACTCTGGACTCCGGGAACCAAACTGAGGGTTACAGGAGGGAAGGGCGTGGGGAGAGGATGGGCTACCCGGGTGACAGGTATTAAGGAGGGCACATGTGGTGATGAGCACTGGATGTTATACACAACTAATGAATTGTTGAACACTACATCAAAAACTAATGATGGGCTATATGCTGGCTAACTGAATATAATAATAAAAAAATTTGTAAAATCAAAAAAAAATTCTATTTTGTATAAAAAACTAATAGTCTTATCCCAAGACTACTTAAGAGCTAGGAACAAAGGCAAAGATGGGCCCATCTAAAAGGAGTGCACCACACCCTGTTGAGTGGGAGAACAATACCCCAACAAAACACAGAGGGCTGTAAGGAGAGAGAGGAAGAAGATATATCATCTTTTTTTTTTTTTCTAATTACTGGTTCAGAGGAAAGATAACCCATCCTAACTCCCAACACACACACATACACACAATATGGTAAATCCAAACAATCATCAACCCATGGCCCCCATACAGCTGACCACAGAAATTAAGAACTCTCCTGACAGAATTCCAAACTGACTGTGATCCATGTTTCTGCTCCATTTTGGAGTTGCTCTTCCTTCACTGGTCATCACCTGATACCTAAAGTAACAGTCGGGAGTCCAGACCATTAATATCACTCTACAGACAGATGCTGTGCCTTGCCCATCTGTCTAGGAGGACATTTTCTCAGGTATCTAAGTTTTTCTTGTCTTGACTGATGGTTTTTATTATGTACTACAAACAATTTTTTATCTGGCAATATATCAATATCCTCTTCATGCTTAACATTTTAGCCAACACCAAGTTCTATCACCATTTGGGCAGTTTAGAAGACACCATATGCATAACACTTCCCATTCTGCATGGTATGTGCACTCATGTTTTCTACAAGCATTGACTTGTTATCTTTAGTATAGTCCCAATGAGCCAGCCTGATTATCCTAAATTAATTCTCCTTCTTCATCTATTTTTTTAAGCAGGAGGGATGAAAAGTGGATGGCAGAGAACAGTTAGCAGGCATTCTGCAATCTGTTGTCTATGGATGAGAAGACTAGAGTTTGAGCTAGATCTGGGTAGTGAGAGTAGAGACAAGCTTACAGATTTTACAAATATTTAAAAGGTTAAGTTTAGAGGTCAGTATCCTTAGCATCTCCTACCTCAAGTACCTGGGTAAAGTCCTTTTTGGGGATGCTCCCCATCCCCAACCTGCTAGAGGGCTGGACTATTTTTTTAATTAAAATATAACTAACATACAGTATTTTATTAATTTCAGGTATACGATATAGTGATTCAACAATTCTACACATTATGCAGTGCTTATCAAGTGTACTCTTAATCCCCTTCATCTATTTTATCCATCTCCCCACCCACCACCCCTCTGGTAACCACCAATCTGTTCTATTTATGAAACCTTTCTTGTTTCTTTTTTCTTTGTTCGTTGCCTTAGCTATTGTAAATAATGAAGGGGNACCACCCCTCTGGTAACCACCAATCTGTTCTATTTATGAAACCTTTCTTGTTTCTTTTTTCTTTGTTCGTTGATTTGTTTTGTTTCTTAAATTCTACATATAAGTGACATTATATGGTATTTCTCTTTCTCTGACTGACATTTCACTTAGCATTATACCCTGTAGGACCATCCATATTTTTGCAAATGGCAAGGTTCCATTATATATATTCCATTGTATACATGCATATACATATATACACACACATATATAAACATATACATATGCATACACACACGCACGCACACACATACACACACAGACATACACACCACATCTTCTTTGCCCATTCATCTATGGGTGGACATTTGGGTTGCTTCCACATCTTAGCTATTGTAAATAATGAAGGGTTAAACATGGGGGTGTATTTATCTTTTCAAATTAGTGTTTTCATTTTCTTTGGGTAAATACCCAGTAGTGAGATTACTGGATCATATGGTAATTTTATTTTTATTTCTTTTTGCAGAAACTCCATACTATTTTCCACAGTGGCTGCACCAATTTACATTCTCAGCAAGAGTGCAAAAGGGTTCCTTTTTCTCCACGTCCTCACCAACATTTGTTATTTCTTGTGCGTGTGTGTGTGTGTGTGTGTGTATGTCCTTTATCTTAGTCATTCTGTCAAGTGCAAAGTGATATCTTATTGTGGTTTTAATTTGTATCACCCTATGACAAAAATACATAAAAGATAAATAACATGCTACTTAACAATGAATCAGTCAGTGAAGAAATCGAAGAGAAAATCAAAATGTACAAGGGATAAATGAAAATGAAGACACAACGGTCCAAAGTCTTTGGAATGCAGCAAAGGCAGTTCTAAGAGGGAAGATTATAGCAATACAGGCTTACTTCAAGAAAAAAGAAAAATCTCAAATAAACAACCTAACCTTACACCTCAAAGAGCTAGGAAAACAAACAAGGCCTAAGCCGGTAGAAGAAAGGAAATAATAAAGATTAGAGCAGAAATAAATAAAACAGTGATTTTATAAAACCAACAGAACAAAGCAATGAAACCAAGAGCTCCTTCTTTGAAAAGATAAAGAAAAGTGATATACCTTTAGTCAGACTCATCATCAAAAAAGAGAGGGGGGGACTCAAAAATCAGAAAAAAGGAGAGGAAATAAGAACTAACACCACAAATATAAAGGATTATAAGAGAACATTATGAAAACTTACATGTCAGCAAATTGGACGACCTAGTAGAAAGGGATCAATTCCTAAGAACATAACTTTCCCAACTGAATCAGGAAGAAACAGAGAATTTGAACAGACTAATTATTAGCAATGAAATTGAATCAAGTAATCAAAAAATTCCCAACAAACAGAAGTCCCAGACCAGATGGCTTTGCAGGTGAATTCTACCAGACATTTAAAGAATTAATACTTATTCTTCTCAAACTACTCCAGAAAATAGAAGAGGAAAGGAAGCTTCCAAATTCATTCTAAAGGGCAGCATTACATTGATACCTAAACCAAATAGGCTCTACAAAAGAATCTACAAGCCAATATCTCTGTTGAACACAGATGCAAAAATCCTCAACAAACTATTAGCAAACTTAATCCCCCAATACATTTTAAAAAATCATTCACAAAGATCAAGTGAGATTTACTCCTGGGATGCAAGGGTGGTTCAATATTTGCAAATCAATGTGGTACCTGACAATAACAAGAAAAAGGAAGAGGTAGAGAAAAAATAAATGTTTGACAAAAATACAATATACAGTCATAATAAAAACTCTCAACAAAGTAGGTCTCAAGAGAATATACCTCAACAAAATAAAGGTCATATATGAAAAACCCACAGTGAGCATCGTACTCAAAAGGTGAAAAACTGAGAGCTTTTCCTCCAAGATCAGGAACAAAACGCAGATGTCCACTTTCGCGGCTTCTAGCCACGGCCATCAGAAAAGAAAAAGAAATAAAAAGCATCCAAACTGGTAAGGAAGAAGTAAAACTTACTATTTGCAGATGACATGATCAAAAGATTCTACCAAAAACTACTAGAACTAATCAATGAATCCAGTACAGTTGCAGGATACAAAATTAATACACAGAAATCTGTTGCATCTCTATACACTAATAAAGTGGCAAAAAGAGAAATTAAATAACAGTCCCATTTACAATTGCACCAAAAATAACAAAACCTAAGAATAAATGTAACCAAAGACATGAAAGACATGTACTCTGAAAACTATAAAACAGTGATGAAAGAAGTTGAAGATGACACACACACACAAAAAATGGAAAGATATCCCGTTCATGGGTTGAAGGAGCAAATATTGTTAAAAGGTCCATACAAGCCAAAGCAATTTTTCAAAGAACTAAAACAAATGATCCTAAAATTTGTATGGCACTATAAAAGACCCCAAATAGCCAAGGCAATCTTGAGAAGGAAAAACAAACCTAGAAGTATCACAATCCCAGATTTCAAGAAGTACTACAAAGCTATAGTGATCAAAACACTATGATACTGGCATAAAAACAGACACAAAGATCAATAGAACAGAATAGAAAGCCCAGAAGTAAAACCACAATCATATGCTTGATTAATCTATGACAAAGGAGGCAAGAATATACAATGGGGAAAAGACAGTCTCTTCAATAAATGGTGCTGGGAACCTGGACAGCTACATGCGAAAGAATGGAACTGGACCACTTTCTTACACCACAGACAAAAACAAACTCAAAATGGATTAAAGACCCAAATGTGAGACCTGAAACCAGAAAATTCCTAAAACATGCAGAATAATTTCTTTGCCACCAGGGGTAGATATATTTTTCTAGGGAAACAAAAGAAAATATAGTTCTTGGGACTACACCAAAATAAATTTAAAAAAACAACAACAAACCTTTGTACAGTAAAGGAAACCATCAACAAAACAAAGAGGCAACTCAATAAATGGGAGATGATATTTGCAAATGATGTAACCAATAAGGGGTTAATCTCCAAAATACATAAAGTACTTCCTTCACCTATTCTTATTGAATGCTAGCTGATCACAATCCTCATAAAAAGCAAATGAGAGATAGGAGAAATCTCTACCATGGAGAAAGCAAGCAAACTGAAATTTTTTTTAATAATATTTTTTATTATATTATATTAGTCACCATACAGTACATCCCTAGTTTTTGATGTAAAGTTCCATCATTCATTACTTGCGTATAAATGGGTGCTATAACTCTAATAGAGCAAAGGGTCAGCTTGAATTCACCCTCCTAACTCTCTTGACACTCCTTCTTTTGCTTCCACTGTATTCTTTAAGGCTCAGTTCCTTGGGTACCTACTTTGTCTCATTTACCAGCCTCAAGGACAGAGAGCAACTTCTACCATCTGGGTAAACCTGCACAGTGCCCAGCAGGCCAGGGCACACAGTAATTATTTGATAATTACAAATTTAACCTTTTGAATTTACAGTGAGTTCACGGATAAACAACTCCTTATATTGGACTTATAACAAGTCACATATAAAATTATCCAGTAAACTCTCTTAGTAAATAAAAAATATACAATAACTCAGGTTAGCCATATTTCCATTTGAAATGGCCATTTTATACATTTCCAACTGTGAAGTTTGGTGAAGGATACCTCAGTGTCAAGAAGGAGATAATCTGCATTCAACTAGTGAGCCATTCCACCCCCCTTCTCATCTGTATGATCAGTGGCAATGGAATATCCAAGGGGGGAAAACATAAAGCATGTCTGGATCGTGCAATAAATTCAATTACATTAACACCAAATTAAGCCTATTTTCATTTTGATATTATAAAAAAGCAGCAGGAGGTTTGACTAGATAACTTGCTTTTACTTTATTAAGTTCCTTATGTTACAGTCAGCTGGATTGAGTGCTCCCTAGGAGTGAATTAAGAACATTTGGGCCTTGTCTTATTCAAAACAGTGGATCTCCCACACAGGATTTTACAATTCACTTTCCTGGGGGCCGCCAGAGGGAGATTAAGGAGACCTCCCTAGTTCCTTGGCTGTTTATTGCCTTCTTTACGCAGAAGGGTTTTCCTCCTACTTCAGGGCATGAAATATCATGTGTCAGCATTAGGCAAACAGAAGACTGACTTGCCCCAACAGAACCATCTTGGTTGTCCAGGACGAATGTTATACAAGTTTGAGTTGTCTGCATCTCTGGCCATTTTACAGGGTCCTAAAACCTGACAGCCCTACCTCCTTTCAGTCAACACATATTTATAGCTGTTTTGCTCCACCTCAACAATGCTAATTAATTAAATGTTTGCTTAGTGGCCTGGAAGATTTAGTGTACCTTCCAAAGCTTCAGACCAACACTAAGAGGATTTAGAGTCTGGCTATAAAGGAAAAAGTCATTTCTAAAATGTCAGAATCCTTATTTACAATGTGATGCTGGTAAAGGAGGGGGGAGAGGCACTTAAATAAAATCGAGTCAACTTGAACAGTCCTTAAACAGTTCATCCAGCTAACATCAAGCATATCTCCATCATCAGCCAAGTCTAATGTAAGCTCAAATGTGCAGCTTTCTAATGATTCTGCCACTTTTCCTCCTTGGCTTCTTGTTTCTCCTCACATTGTGGTGTTCAAAATCTATTTCTGTAGTTGGTTTAGGACATTTCGTTTCAGAGCAGTTGGCACATTTTGCCTGACTGCAACCATGTTATGAAGTCAGCCACACATTATCCTATCGTCAATTGCCAGGGACGTGAATCTTCTCATCTATTGTTAAGGATTTGATTTCCTCTAGTAAAATGTGCTTTCCTGTGGCAGCTGCGTCAGAGCATTCATTACAGCTGAAAAGGGAAGGATGGGAGGCCGGGCCACCTACCAGCCGCAAAGCAAAGGGAACACTGGCGAGTCCAATGGGGCACTGGTCTTCCTTACCAAGATACAAACAGCATTTTTCTCCATGCGTTCCCTCTCAGTGCACGCCTTCTAGAATTTTTGCAGGGCCAAATTCTGGCCCCAAGAAAAGGAAGGGGTACCTTCCTGTTCAAGAACAAAGTGAGAACAAATTTCTAAAACCATTTGTCAAACTGTAGAGAAAAGTCTTGTGATGCCTAGTAATACAGTCCAAAAAATTTGAAATAAGCACAGAAAAAGCAACCCTTAATTCTTCATAGCATATTTTATATGTTTTCAGGTGGGATGTATTTAACTAGGAAAAGGAGACATCACTGATTTCAACACACATCAAAAAATGATTATGCATTGATGGGATACTTTGGATATATTATAAGTTGTGCGATGTAAGAATATTGATTGACATGAAACATTTTCACATGACACAAGTAGAATGTTCACTGTAATTGCTAATCACTCCTTTTCATGTCCCCTCCACTCTCTTGTTCTCTGTCACACCCACTTGACATCATGTTAGCCCTGCTTACATCCACCTGTTTGCCTAACCCATGCCTGCCCCTGGACCTCAGAGAATTGCTAATATGAAGCGCTCAACCCAGCTGACAGATTTCTCCTAATATTTTTAAGCACAAATCTCAAGTAAACACTCAACATATCTCCAGTCATTTGGTTCTCCCACAAACCAAGATGTTATTTCAGATCTCATTCTTCAAATTGCCAGTATTCCCTCCCCATTCCCTCTTCCCTCTTAAAGACCATCTTTCCATCACCAAATGTGCCTGTTGGCCTCTCTGCAAGTGTATGTAAATGCTCTCCTTTCTCTCTGATTCTAATAAAACTTATGTCGCTAATCTTGTATATACTTCACCTGCCATAGGTGCTCGTTCATCCTTCCTCTTTCATTCCAGGACTTTGCTTCTGCATTTGACCTCTCATCTACCACCATCATTTTCTCTTTCTCCATCTCTTTATTACAGTGTATCTATTCAATGACAATACAAAACACAACTACACAATTTCTGTCTCCAGCTCTGATTTCTCCTCTATTTATTTGTCTAAATAAATGAGTCGTATTAACTGTATTAACTAAGCATCCTTTATATACAATGGGCAATTCGCAAATATTATAACCAAAAGAGAATTATGTATTCTCCACTTTCCCCCAGACATCCTCCCCACTACTATTTCTTCTTCTCAGAAGATGGTACTGTCATTGTTCCTGTGGCTCACACTAAAAAACCTGGGATCATTCTTTACAATCCTCTTTTCCTCAAAGCCTAAGTCCAATTTGCTAGCAAGAATTGTATAGTCATGCAAAATATAGTCTAACAGCAGCTGCTCCTTACCTACCATTTAAGTTCAATTTATCATCATTTTCATCTAGAATAACTTTCTAACTGGTCAAGCTTTTCTGCTTTTGTTCCCAAAGGTCACTTCTGCACAGTATCCAAAGCAATCTTTTTGTACAATGTAATTCAAATTCTATCAATCATGTGGCCATATCGTCCGATGACTTCACACTTGTAGAAATGTTAACGATTTAGTTATATTTTTTCTTTTTAACATAATCATGGTCCTATGATAGATACTGTTCTGCAGTGGTTTTTAAGATTAATTAATTCAACCATTTAGCAGATATTTGTTGAATCCCTACAATGCTCCAGGTACTATTCTAGCCTCTGGAGATACAGGGATGAAGAAGAAAAGAATCCTTTAAGAAGTTCCCCTATTTCCTTGGATTTCCCACAGCGCATGAACAATTTACTTTTCCTGTTGACAAAAATGGTGCATGTTCACCATGTAAAATTTGAAAAATACAGAAAAACAAACAGGAGAAATGCACTATACTGCATGCTTCTATTAATACTATGTTCATTTTCCTCTCATGCTTTTCTGTATTTCACTTACTATATTATCCCTGTGGGCACAGCCTATGTTCTCTTTATTCTTTAGTATCTAGGTCAGGATACTTCATTCCTTTAGGGTTTTGAAATTTACTTCACCCCTCAGCTGGCTTCTCTAGATCATTCTTTCCTCACCAAGGTCTCCTACTCTGAAGGCCAAGCACGCACTTGTTTCTGCCCGTCTTCTAGAGAACCTTCCCTTGAGGTATATATCACATCAAGCATCCAGTAGGTACCGAGAGGTAGAGATACATCCATTACATCTTTTCCATCAGGAAAGCAAGAGCATCTCCAAACTTCATGCATGCATCTTACAGTTCTATTCATGTAACCTCCAGAGTAAGCAAAGGGAAGGACTTGGTAGTGGTTGTTCATTAAACAGAGGGGAGAGGAAAATAGCCAAATCAGAGATCCTGAGGAATTTTTTAGTTGATTCTAAAAGTAGCAAGTTTGTGGCGCCATTCATAAATAAGAAGAAATCGAACACTCAGGCAAAAGCGTGAAAACTTCAAATAAAATCAAAAGCCCTGTGAGCACAGAACTACTGCACAGCCTGGAATCATAAAAAGAAGCACCAGGGAGCTGATTAACTAGGGCCATGGTGACTGTAAGCTAGAAAATACATTTTCTCTTCAAATGCAGAGCATCTGATGATCCTGGATGATACCATGCAATGCTACAAACCTCAGGGACACCAATTTAAATCCAAGCAGGGTCATTTGCCAGAGCAGAAGTCATTTGTGCCTAATAGCACTTTATTAGCCCATGTGAAATGTTTCAAAGTTCTGAACCTAGATCTTAGGGGATGTGACTACATTATCAAGCATACTACTCAATTTGGTACCTCCAACGATAAACCATGTCCACACAACTCAAGAGAACACAGTAGCAAATACCGGGTAGCAGAGCAGTTCAATTTTTTAATAATTAGCACAGCAACAGCAACAAACACACCTGGTATTTAGGTAGCACTTTACATTTCACAAAGCACTTTTCTGTACACCATTCATCTCTTTTAACAGCCTTATTAATTATTTGAAATTAATTTACAAATATCACCACTTTTGTTTTACAGAGGTGGAAAATTGAAGTTCAGGTTTGCTAAGTAACTTACACCTTGATTTATCACTGGAACTCAAATCCTAACCATCAATAGAACTGAACGAGGACTCTAAACCGGGCTTTTGGATTTCAAGTCTACCATTGTCTCTTGGACAGCATATTGTCCCTTTTTAAGAGTCTCTGTAACAACTAAATTCTTTTTTTTTAAAGATTTTTATTTATTTATTTATTTGACAGAGAGACAGCCAGCCAGAGAGGGAACACAAGCAGGGGGAGTGGGAGAGGAAGAAGCAGGCTTCCAGCGGAGGAGCCTGATAAGGGGCTCGAGCCCACAATGCCAGGATCACGCCCTGAGCCGAGGCAGACGCTTAACGACTGCGCTACCCAGGCACCCCTGTAACAACTAAATTCTTTAGAATAAAGTAATCTCATCAGTGAACGATTTAGAGAATAAATGGTTATCCGGATGTTTTTTTTCCTAGTGTAGAAACATATTGTTTCATAGCAGAGCAATTATGTGGTACTTTTAGAATAATCAGTTGAGCATGCTAAGATTATTCACAGTGGAAGACTACTTTTTCTTTCTTCAAGTTTATAATAAAGCTAATAATTTAATAGCAGCCAACATTTACTGATTGCCTGGCATGTGACAATCTTTCTTTTTAAACCTCATACCAACTTAACAAAATAAGCATTATCCCCTATTTTTCAGATAGAAACTCAGGTATAAAAAGGTGAAGAAATGAGAACAAACCCGGAGAAAAAGTGGAACTGCTGGGATACAATTCCTATCAATCTGGCCTCAAAGCTTGCACTCAATTGTTTACACTTTTGCCAAGAGGATAAGAATGCACAGCAGAATCATTAAGAAACCTTCTCTGAGAAAGGTACAAGGCAAACCAGACATCAAAAACCTGCATGACTTTTTTAGGGTTCATTTGATCTAGAAAAACTACACAATACTGTTTTCTCAAGTACTATACTATTGTCCCAGGAAAATTATCAAAGGGTATATATTTTACAAACACAATTACCTTGATATACTAACACACAGGACAAATTTACTCATGATACTCATTTAACAGCAAACATTCAAGGACTGTAAAATAATCTGAACTCTGTGGTCTTAGCAGTACAAGGAATTTAAAAAAAAAGAAGAAGGAGAAGGAGAAGAAGAATAGACATACCTGCAGTCTTGGAAAGCCCTCGGCAGAATCACTGCAACTTACAACAAACTGCAAATAAAATACAGGTAGTGAGAGCCATGGATCTCAAACTTTAGTGGGCAACAGAATCACCTAGTGAACTTGTTAACAAGTAGATTCTTGAACCCCACCCCCTAAGTTTCTGATTCAGAAGCTCTGGGAGGGGTGTGAGAATTTGCATTTCTAACGAACTTCCAGGTGATGCTGTTGTTGCTGGTCTAGGGACCACACTCTGAAAACTGCTGTGATTTAGGTCCAACAGAATTCTGAGAGCATAGAGGAAGTAATAAGCCTTCCAAAGCAGGAAAAAAAAAATTTCATGGAGAGCTTAGCCTTTGGTTTTTTGGGGTTTTTTGTGTGTTTTTTTAAGATTTATTGAGTGTGTGCACCGCACTTGTGAGGAGGAGGGGCAGAAGGAGAAGGGGAGAGAATCTCAACAAACTCTGTGGTTAGCACAGAACCCTACGCGGAGCTCAGTTTCACGACCATGAGATCATGACCCTGAGATCACAACTGGAACCCAAACCAAGAGTTGAGTTCTTAACCAACTGAGCCACCCAGGCATCCAGAGAGAGCTTAGCCCTCGAACTGTGCTTTGACAAAGGAGGAGAATTTCACATATTGAGAGATAATGTGCTTCTGTCTCAAAAAGAGGCATAATCCTTCAGACTCAACCTTCTCTCATCTTAGTGATTTGGTGGCCTCATTCTACTCTTGCAGAATGAAATGAAAATTATGAATCCATCTCTCTTTGCCTAACAACTCAATATACATTGATATTTTCTTGGCTTCAACTGGGGTCCTGACATTTCAGAAAGGAATGAAAGAATAGTTTTAACACATTTTAAGTCCTGTAAATTTCTTCTTTGTTCCATTTCAAATGATTTCAGTTTCCTCTGAAATCTTCTCCTAACCTGACTTTCACATTCTAGGGATGACCAAGAATGTGAATGAGATGTTGGTCAAGTTTTCTTTTGTAGATTTATTTGATTGATTGTAATGGCTAAAATAAGTCACAACTTCCTGAGTAAGTATCCTTCTTTTTTTTTTTTTTAAGATTTTATTTATTTATCTGACAGAGATAGAGACAGCCAGCGAGAGAGGGAACACAAGCAGGGGGAGTGGGAGAGGAAGAAGCAGGCTCATAGCGGAGGAGCCCGATGTGGGGCTCGATCCCAGAATGCCGGGATCACGCCCTGAGCCGAAGGCAGGCGCTTAACCGCTGTGCCACCCAGGTGCCCCAGTAAGTATCCTTCTTATTCCTATCCCAAAAGGCAAAAGAATAAATGGAAACAATTCTAAAAGCATTTTAACTGTATGCTGGAGCTGGAGAATAATCAAAGGGATAATGTACTGACTCATGGGAATAGTTTTATTCCCTATTCCTTGATCATTTTACCACATGACCCTAAAGAAGTCATTTAAATTCTCACTGCTTTAATTTTTGCTTTTGTAAAATGGAAATAATATTTGCCATGAGGTTTAGTTAATGCTTGAAAATGCTTTTGAGATCACTGGAAAAGGAGAGAATAAAATACTATTACTCTACATTGAACTTTGGAACTCAAACTATAAAACAAGAAGAATCTACACTCCGGCAACCAACCAGTTGAGAAGGAATTTTCCTACAGCTAAGCTGCTCACTGTCCTGACAAATGTATATTGGACTCCAATATTGTCAAGTGCTTTACAATCACTCCTTCTAATGGTTTTTATTCCATTGCTCTTGCAGATGGAACAACTAATGGGAAGATAATTCAAATGCTATCTGTCAGTCTAAGAGTGAGAAAATCTATTCCATAAGGGCCAGGTAGTAAATATTGTAGACTGCAGGCCACATATGAGCATGCAATCACATACAATTATGATTATGAGTCATGCTTACAACTGGGATGAATAATCATCACTAATCATTATCATTTTATATTTTCCCCTAAAAAGCATCAGCAGTCTTCCCTCTTTCATTTTAGTTTATTATTTATTTGGATTGGGTCAGTAATACAGAATTAGGGAAAATCTGCTACCTAAATATTTGGGTTTTTAGTTTGAAAAGGGACCATTTTTTCAAATAATACTGTTGATTTCAAGTTCTGTTTTCCCAATAATAATTTATTAAATCAAGCTAGTTGATTTTAGGACCCCAAACACAAGCCATTCTGTTCATTCACATTTTCTATTTTGTTTTGCCTGCTGCTTCATTACTTGTGTTTCCTCATGAGCTTTTAGAGAAAATAATGTTATTCCTTCGGTCGTGCAAATTGAAAACCTATTTTTAAAGAGCTGTGCTCCAGCCATTTTGATTATCCTACATTCCATTCTCCTCTTCATTTATTTAAAAAAGAAGGAGACTATCTATATGTCCCCATGTCTCTCCTGAGAGTTGTAGAAGCCTGTTTTATTCTTATGAACACATNTTCATTCACATTTTCTATTTTGTTTTGCCTGCTGCTTCATTACTTGTGTTTCCTCATGAGCTTTTAGAGAAAATAATGTTATTCCTTCGGTCGTGCAAATTGAAAACCTATTTTTAAAGAGCTGTGCTCCAGCCATTTTGATTATCCTACATTCCATTCTCCTCTTCATTTATTTAAAAAAGAAGGAGACTATCTATATGTCCCCATGTCTCTCCTGAGAGTTGTAGAAGCCTGTTTTATTCTTATGAACACATTTACACACATTTGTTTTCTTATTGCAGTGATAGTTTACCTTCCTGTTTACTTTTCTGTTTACATTTCCTTTAAGAAGTTTTGTCTAAAGTGCTCTATATAAAGATCCCTAATCAGGTCTCCTTTTAAAACTATATAAAGTAGAACAACGAGTTTCATGACTTAAGTTACCAGAGTTTACTAAATGGAAAGTAGCTTAAAGAGTTTCACTTCCTTGTGGTTATAATTAGAATTTTTAATATTAGGGGCTTCTCCTTTAACTGAGATGAACTTCCACATAAAATTCCTCATAAATCCATATTAAGTCAATCAAATGTTTCTTATTATAGGTTACTATAGTTTCTTATTATAGGTTAATATAGCAATTATATTTAGTCTTATGTGATAGAAAATGAGGAAGGCACTTATTTTTAATCTATGGCTATAATCTCACAACTTAATATATTTAAAGGCATTTTTTTCTGTTTTTTCTTTCCCTGCAGTGTGCACTTCTGAAATAAGCCTATCAGTCTTGACACATGGAAGTCGCACTATCCTGTTTTCCTCAGATTTGTGCCATAATTAGAAATCAGTCAATCGTAGAAGTGTCTTCACAGCACTATGATTTAGCATTATGTCCTCAGCTTTTATTGAGGGCTGATATAATAAAGGGCTCTATGAAGAAATTCTCTGTAGTTTTGATAAAACTGCTACTAAAGACACTACCCATTATATTATTCAATATCCCAACACGAATACTCACATTTTATGTTTTTCTCAAGGCTCAGAGCAAGGAAAAAATGTTTCCTCTTGATTCTATTTGTACTCTTATAATTTAAAAAGGATTTAAACTAATAAATTCAACACTAAGTCACAGGATACAAAATCAATATACAAAAATTAGTTGTATTTCTCTACTCTAACAAATAATCTGGAAAAAAAATTAAGAAAACTTCCCTAGGGAAATACAATTCAAAACCACAATGAAATATTACCTCACACCTGTTATGATGGCCATTGCCCCCCAAAAGCAGAAAATACCGAGTTGGTAAGGATGGGGAGAAATGGAAACATGTCGCACTATTTTTGGGAACGTGAAATGGTGCAGCCACTCTGGAAAACAGTATGGAGTTTCCTCCAAAACTTAAAAATAGAACTACTCCATTATCCAGCAATCCCACATCTGGATAGATATCCAAAAGAATTGAAACTTAGATTTTGAAGAGATACCTGCCCCCCGTTCAGTGAAGCATTATTCACAACAGCCAAAATGTAAATGACCTAAATATCCATTAATGGCTGAGTGGATAATAACATGTGGTTTACACATACAACGGAATATTATCAAGCTGTAAAAAAAGAAGGAAACTCATCATATGCTTCAACATGAAAAAACCTTCAGGACATTAGAGTGAGTGAAATAAATCAGTAAAAGAAGGACAAATACCGCATGATTCCACTCATACAAGTTATCTATAAGAGTCAAACTCATAGAAACAGTAGAATGATGGTTGTCAGAGGCTGAAGCGGGGAGAAACAAGGTGTTGTTAAATAAGTATTGATTTTTAGTCATGCAAGATGGAAAACTTCTAGACACTAGGTATACAACATTGTGCTCATAGTTAACAATATTGTACTGGACATTTAAAAATTCGAGAGATCTTATTTTTTTTTACCACAATAAAAAATTAAACTACAAAGCTTCAAGACGAAAACATAAGAGAAAATCTTTGTGACCAAGAATTAAGAAAATATTTCTTAGATATAACACCAAAAGCGTGATTCATAAAACAAAAAAATTGATTACTGAATTCTCTCAAAATTATGTACTTCTACTCTTTCAAAGACATTGTTCTTTTTCAACATTTGCTGCAACATGGATGGAACTGGAAGAGATAATGCTCAGCGAAATAAGCAGAGAAAGACAATTATCGTATGGTCTCACTCATTTATGGAACATAAGAAGTAGGAAGATCGGTAGGAAAAGAAAGGGAAGAAAAAAGGGGGTGGTAAACAGAAGGGGGAATGAACCATGAGAGACTGTGGACTCTGGGAAACAAACTGAGGGCTTTGCGGCGGGGGGAGGATGGGATAGGCTGGTGATGGGTATTAAGGAGGGCACGTATTGCATGGTGCACTGGGTGTTACACGCAAGTAATGAATCATGGAACTTTACATCAAAAACTGGGGATGTACTGTATGGTGACTAACATAATATAATAAAAAATATTATTATTTAAAAAAAAGACACTGGTAAGGGGATTAATAGACAAGCTGCCAGCTGGGAGGAAATATTTGCCAATCTAATAAAAGATTTGTATCTGAATATATAAAGAATTCTGAAAATATAAAAAAAAGTAGGGAAAAGGTTTGAATAGACAATCTACCAAAAAAAAAAAATACAGGTTTAAATGGAAAGTACACCAAATATATATATAGCATTAGTCACCAAGGCAATGAAACACCAATATACACTTACTAGAATTTCTTAAATTAAAAATTCCCACTCTACAAAGCGTTGGTGAGGCTGTAAAGTAACAAGAGAAGTAATAACCTGAACTCTCACGTGTTGCTGGTCAGAACGTAAAATGTCACAAATACTTTTGAAAACAGTTGGGTAGTTTCTCAAATAGTTAAATATATACACACTACATGACCTAGCTATTTCAGTCCTTGTATTCCACCTAAGAGAAACGAAAAAAGATGTTCATACAAAGACTTGCATCTCATTCAGAGAAGATTTATTAAGTCAAAACTCAAAACATCCCAAATGTCCATCAATAGGAAAATGGATAAACAAAACTGAGGTATATTCATAGAATGGAATACGACTGAGCAATAAAAAGGAATAGACTCCTGGATGAACCTTGATAAAGTTATGGTGAGTGAAGTCAGAGAAAAAAAAAGACTATATACTGTATGATTCCATTTATATAAAACTCTATGAAATGCAAATTAATCTATGGTGACAGGAAGCAGAGCAGTGTTTGCCTGGGAATTGGGGTGGTGTGCAGTGGGGTAAGAAGGGCTAGAAGAAGTGATTCAGGGGGCACATAGGGGAACACTTTGTCAAAGGGTTAGGGAGGTAGTGGTTATGTTCATTATCCACATTCTAGTGAAAAATTTGCAGATGTATACATATGTCAAAACTCATCAAGTCTCATACTTCAAATAGGTTTAGTGTGTTATCAATTCCACGTCAATAAAGCTGTTAAAAATGTTCCTCATGCAGCTCTAAAGTGATCTGAGTTGCACTTTGAAAGGGTGACTATGAAGCAACATTCTCTAAGACAAAAGAAAGGCTGATGCTAAGACCTTCACGAAGAGGTAATCTGCAGTAGTCCTACAAGAGTTAATAAGAGACTGGGTTGGATAAATTGTGTGGGAAAGGAGAAGAATGAATGATTCAGTACCGTTGGCTCACCTATAATGGCATTTCTCTAGTCTAAAAACAAAAGCTGAAAACTATTTGGCCCCAAAAGTCCATTGTAGTTTTATGAAGCATAACTGTTTTTCTCCTTCAGGTTCAGTCTCAAGTTTAAGATAATTCTCGGAGTCCAGAAAAGCAGAGGAATACTGCATAAACTTCATCATATTAATTAGATTCACTATCATGTATTCAACCAACAAGTATCTTTTGATTACCTTCTAACTCTGTGCAAGGCTCTTGACTAGTTACCAAGATATAGGGAGTTCCACACACAGGTGCTGGCAGATAGGGATTGCCAATACATTTAGCAAGATGAACAATTAAACGATTGCCTTTCAGAGCCAGAAGTGACTTACTGGCCTGGTGTTAATGCCCAAGGTTTCCAGGTTTGGCTTTTAATTTGTGTCCTATATAATTAGACATATAATTTTTAGGGTATCATGCATGTACCAATTACTGTGTTGACAGGTATAGTCCAAAAGTCCAACATCTATCTTGAGCGAAAGCTTTGTGCCCTACATCAACCTTTGTTTCTCATAGTCAGGTTGGCCTCAGGACAAATAAAATTACATATAAATGCACTCTGACTTTTATTTCCCCCCATAGGTTCTAAATAATTTGGCTGTAACTCTTTGGGGATGACATTCATGAAAAACCCTATAATCTTCATTATTGTATTTCTCAGCTGCAGGTACCTCCAAAGCTGTGATTTATCTAAATTGTATTTTTGTCAAAGGGTTATAAAGGGGATAATGTGAAAAGTCTATTGGGATGTTGTTAGTAAGTTTATAAAATTACTTTCTGTATCCAGTTAGACCAAGTAATTTTTTCACTCGTTGCTTTTAGGGCAGGCTTATGTATCACTGAAGACTTCAAAGGAATAAAAGTTAAGCACCCAAACTAAAGATTCTTGGTCTAAAACCGTGTCTGTTAGGATGAGTTTATCATTTATGAAGCTCAAGGACAGTCTTCAGATGAGTGAATAATCTGAGGCTAAAGCTAGAAAACTACACCCAAGATATTTCCAGAATTCTTCCTCTTGCCCACTTTATACTGTTCCTTCAGATCTAGGAGTGAATTATTGACCCACCACAGTAGCACATTCTCACAGCTTCTTGATCCAACCAAGGCAGCTGTCCCTAGACAGGGCTTCACTCCAAAGAGAGGTTTGTCTCATGTAATGGGTGCTCCTGAGCCCTGCTATGCCCTTCTGTGGCTGAAAGGAGCTGATCGTACAAAACGCTAAGGAGGGTCTGACCTCCTCTGGTCTTGTGCAGGTGAAGTCCTACTGAATTCACAATGCCAGAGCGTCAAAGAAATTTTGGAATCTCACCGGACTCCTTGATGGTGTTAGGTTGAGCAGTCAGTGAATATGAACCGTTTTAAGCTCCTTAGTTTTGTAACCTTTAACCATATGTCTGGAACCTTTTCATCTTAGCCATCTAGAAAATCTCTATGGATCCAAGAGAAATGTAAAAGGCCTACGAGCCAGAAGTAGCTAGCATGAAGTCCAAGTGAAAGCTAGCTGGCACTGGGGGCCAGATAACCGTGCACTGCAAAGCAACAAAGTTTCAGCAACAGTTAGAACATCAAGCTGGGAACATAGGAACTTCAGCGAGCAGAAGGAATATCAAAACCAGATTAATTCCTTGCCTAATTTCTAAGTTATGTCCGTTTAGTTCATTTAGCTGTTGGGTTACAAAACTGAATAAGAAAAACAAGGAAAACTGATAACTTGTCCCAGCTCAGCTGAGACTAAGGAGACAAGAGAACTAAATGCAATGTGGTATGCTGGGTTGGATTCCGGAACAGAAGGAAATTCATGGGAAAACTGCTAAAGTCTGAATAAAGTTTGAAGTTTAGTTCACAGTAATACATCAATGTTGGTTTCTTAGATCTGACAAATATACCACAGTAATGGAAGGTGAGACCGTTAAGGAAGCAATAATGGATGGGGGCTGTACAGGGATTCTCTCTGCTATCTGCAACTTTTCTGTAAATCTAACATTATTTCAAAATTAAAAGTTTATTTAAAAATGAGTAAGACAAGATTCTTATCCTGGAGTAGAGCATAAGTGGAAAGATATTATAGTTAAGAGACCAATTCCATTCTAGCACGAAATGATTTAACAAAAATAATTCACAAGGTTCAATGGAGCATAGGACTGGCAGAGCTCTCCTTCCAAGCTAGAGTTTAATGAGAATACCTGAGATGGATTCTAAAGGCCTGGCAGGAAAAGGAAAGAGTGGCCAGAATTACAGGTAGGAGGAAGGGCATGAGGCATATGGAGAACTAACAGACAATTTGGGAGGGCAAAGGGTAAGATTAGAAATGGGACCTGATCCAACCGTGTGAGGCTTGCGGGCCCGGCTAAGGACCTGGAACTGCACCTGGGGATGACAGGGAGTAACATCACATCGTCAGATCTGCAACAGCATGCGCATATATTTTTGGAGGCAGAGCTGAAAGTAGGAAAACAAATGAGGAATCTTTTGTAATGCAGTGAATGAGGCAGAAACAGTAGATATGGAGAAAGGAGCATACATTTGAGAATTACATAGGAGGTAAAACAAGCAGTATTTAGTGAAACTGACCTGAGACCATTGAATGTGGAGGGAAATAACCTAGCAGACAAAAAAAATGTCTTTGGATTATCACTGTACAATAACATGATACAATAATTAATTTTCAAACACAAATAGCTGAGTTGTGAAAAAAAGTTGAAACTCTGCTTAGTTACTCCACTGTGGATATGACACAAAAACTTGCAGTCAACAAGGCACCAGAAATTCATGCTTTGAAAACCCATAGACTTGAAACAGAATAGTAATTGATAAAATATTAAAAAAGAAACCAAAAGCACATAGCTAGCTTGAAAATAAGTTAAGACCTCTGTGAACCAGAATGAAGACCTCAAAACTTTTCTTTTTTAAAAACACAAAACATTTCTAAAATACAAAGTTTATATTTAAAAAAAAGAAAATAGGAACATGAGCTTAAGAGAAAACAATAAATCAGAATATGGGAACCAAAATCACAATATGCATTTTTAAAAGTAATAAATGAAAGAAAAAATTATTTCAAACAACACAACATTTGACAAAAGCAAATAGAGCATCCAGGTAGAAAATGCTAGCCAGCGTTGTATAACTGAAATTTTATATGTGAGCAGTCATAGCCTTGTCTGTTTATTTCTTTGGGAAACTGGCCATTTCCATATGTGATCATTCTTTTAGGATACCATTGGTACCAGGATGCCTAACTGATAATAAATGACTTTAGCAATAAGTCTTCTATTCCTTTTCTTGAAGTAAATACTGCCATAAACCTAAGAATGCTATTATAAGGGCATTTAAAGCATTTCCATAGTGTCTGGCACACAGTAAGCCCTCAATAAGTCGATTATTATTCCCCCAAGCATCAATGATATAATTTATTACTAGTATTATCATCATTATTCAGCATTCTTAGTGTTAGAGATGATACAAGTTGTGTGATAAACTATTTCCCCTTTCACTCCCTTCTATGAAGACCTACCTGTTCTTCCTTTGTTCTGATTTCCAAAGACCTCTGAACAGTTCCCTTCTCATTATTCAGTTTCACTTTCCAAAACACATTCTTCCCCCTCCCTTTATTTCTTATTTTCCCAATAATGGAAACCTTTTTGATTACTCTGTTTCTGTAAATAGTGCCACCATTATTCCAGGCTTAAAACCCCAAACTAATCTTTTAATCTTCTATCTTCTTGTTCAATTCAATTAGTCATCATCAAAAAAAAAAAAAAAGGAAGAAGAAGAAGAAAATGTGTCTTTTAAATCTCTCTCACATCTGTCCATTGCTCTGTCATCATCATCAGCTTTAAGGTTTTAGAAGCTCATGGCTAGCTAGCTGTTATTACATCCCATCTGATTTGATTCCCCATGTCTCCTCATATGAAGCTTTCCCCTTTGCACAACAATAAATGCTGTATTCAGTGAGCTGGACTCAATAGGGTGCAAGTAGAAAACAGCATTATTCTTTCTTCTGCATTCAAACATGCTCATGCACTAATTCTCTCCCTGCATCTGCCACAAGTCACAGGCATATCAGAAAATTTTCTAGGCCCTTTTGGTCACAAACAGTCTCAATCTGCTCCAAAACAATTAAAAATTTTCCTCTCCCTTCCCCCACCTCCCCACCCCTGATATGGTCTGTAACAGATTTAAGCCTGCAACGGAGGGTGGGGGCTTCTCCTCTATTCCTCTTCACTTTCTCCTCCACTTTTGGCTGCTCTAATGGACACCTCAAGAGCCAGGACCTGGAAAAAAGGTAATGAAAGATAAACAGAGTTGTGACAGGTGATTAACTAAAGGCATTCCTCCTTCTGGATGTGATGGTGCACACACACTGTTTCATTTCCATTCATTTCTCATTTGGGCAGCACTTTTCTTTTCGAAGAGAGAGAGCACACAAGCAGAGAGGGACAGAGGGAGAGAGAGAGAATCTTCAGCAGGCTCTATGCCCAGCATGGAGCCTGACTCAGGGCTCGCTCTCAGAACCCTGAAATCATGACCTGAACCTAAATCAAGAGTCCCACACTTAACTGACTGAGCCCAGGCACCCCTCATTTGGGGAGCACTTTTACAGGTTTTCTAAAGTGTCTCTCTTAGGACTGCTGACTGCAATTATCAGGACACGGTCCATAGCGCCCCCTGCAAGGGCAACGGATAGACCTACAGGCACCCTGTCCAGAGAAACTCCCTCTGGTCTGTTGACCCCCACACATTTAAAAGATGTAAGTGAGCATCCACAACACTAAAAGCAATAGGTTTCCAATCTGCTAGCATTCTCTGCATAGTCCTGCAGGACCCAAAGTACGTTTTCAACCCCTATTAAGGTATTGTCAATTTCCACTGAAATTATGGTAAGAAAAGTTCCATTTTTATAGTCTGTTAAAACTAATGTTTTCAACTCACACTTTTATGAAAAGTCCTCGTATGCTCATAAGGCCCATAGGCTATTTTGTTAGTCTAAGATTTTTAACCTAAAGCCATCTCTAATCTTCTTTGACTGGTCCTTCTAATCTATTCCCTACTACTGAGCAAATCCAGATAACCTGTGCTGCCCCAGATCTAATCACTGTTTTCTGAATTCTGGCATTGTTGCATCTCCAGCCTTTACTCCACTCTCCACCCCCAGTCAGGACTCTTTTTCAATCTCTATTTTCAATGAAACTGTAAATTTGATTAATTCACACAGAAAAGGATCTAACTGGAGGAATAGTAGAGAGTTCACAGAATCAACTGGAAAGCCAGAGAATTCTATGTGGAAAGAAATTAAGAAAGGAAGAAATCGATGCCTTAAACTTATGAGTAAGGAAAATAACAAGTCGGGGTACCACCCAAATCCTCACTGCTAATGTTAGATGAATTTGTGAGTGGATACGGGCTGCCCCTAAGGTGATCCACCTACTTGGTAGGATGCCCGGGAGTCATGATCTGCCCATCCCCCTTTAACACTGGAAGAGTAGACTAGTTAAAAAGCAAGTTAATAAGCAAGACTGAGAAGGTGCTTCTTTCCTACAAAGTAATAAACAGGGTTAATCCAAGGAAGGAAGGGCAGGAGGGAGGGAAGGAATCCAAGATTATTTCATAGGAATGATCTGTTGGGGAGACCCTCAACGTTATCATTCATCATTACACCACTGGGCCCTCCAGTCTTCTTCAATCACAGCAAATGATCTCTCTCCTTGGCCTTTCCCTTTGCTTTGTTTTCACAAGATTTAGGCAAAAACACACACTTAGCCATGGCTGACTCACATGCCCACAACTCAAAAACCATGAGGCAAGGGAAAGTTACTTAGCATTAGAAATTAGTCAACTGTATTATTTGGGGCACATAATATCATTATTCTTATAAAATCCCAAGAGAATATATTAAAAATAATTTGAATTCAAGGGAGATATCCACAAACCGACTGGGCACAGACATTTATGCAAAAACTCAATGCTTCCCTTATACAAAAACAAAGAAAACTGCAATGCCAAGGACATAAATCACTTAAAAGGGAAAAACAAAATATAGACCCTTATGAAGAAAACTTTAGGGGCGCCTGAGTGGTTCAGTCAGTTAAGCATCCAACTCTTGATTTCGGCTCAGGTCATGATCTCAGGGTCCTGGAATTGAGCCCTGCGTAGGGCTCCACACTCACCGGGGAGTCGGCATGAGGGTTCTCTCTCTCACTCTTGCTCTCTGCCCCTCCCCACCTCATGCACACTTTCTTCCTCACTCTCTCAAGTAAATAAACCTTTATTTTTTTTTAATTTAAATTCAATTAGCCAATATATAGTACATCATTAGCTTCAGATGTAGTGTTTAATAAATCTTTTAAAAAAAAGAAAACTATAAACACTAAATCAGATGTGTAACAGAATTGAGTAAATAACAACATTCATTATTTTAGGGTGGAGAGACTGAGTATTTTAAAGCAGCTCTTTTTTACTTTACCTATAACCCAGGATGAATCTGGATGAAGATCTATAACCATGCCCCACCTTATTGAACAACAGGAATTTACTGTATGAATTAAATTTGGTTAACTTGATTGAGCCTGTTTATTTTTTATGTGGGGAAGGAGTGGCATGTGTGTTCTGGAAATGATTTGAATTTTGCCTATACACATAGATAAATAGAGAATTTACAGATACTCAGACTAACATACTTGATATTAAACATGAAGTAATTAAACAGAAAAAATATCTAAGTTCATGGTAGAGTCACACCATCCACATTTCTACCCAACAAAGTGTTCATATTTTAAATCTGAAATCCCACTAAAGAAATCATGTTAACTTTATGCTTATTTTCCAACCTGTCAACCATTAAATACGGTCACTTATTCATGGACAGATTCCATTGTATCTTCCATCTCATTCAGAAACCGGAAGGTTAGATTATTTTTTGTTTTTATGTGTCCCTTTTTTTCTGTTATTAGGTGTCTGGGCAGATGAGAAGATCTAAGATCTTAGACCTTGGGATCTAAGATATTTAAATCTCATGTTAAAGAATCTCCCATCTAATTATCAGGTTATACTCCAAACACAATGACATTACTGATGGAGATTTCATGAGGGTTGGGAATTGAAGCAAAAATAAATAAAGTTGAGAACAATTAGGGAACTATCATCAAATTGCTGGTCAATATAGAGTATCCAGTGGATGTCTAGAACAAGACTTGTTTTTTACTCCTCTGATCCTAACAGCTTCCCTTTACCAACTTCTGTGACTGAAGGATATCAGAAGGTCAAAAGTCCTGTGTAACCATATGAAACCTCAAAGCCCTGCCTGGTATCAATGTTCCTGTTCTCAAGGGCTTTTGCTGTACCTCCAAATCCTCACACACTGTCTGCTTGGTCTAGGGCCACTGGGGGAGGCTAACTAAGCTTGCTGCACCCCAGTACGCCCTAGTCTTCACATGCTCTGAAGAAGAACATGTCAGTGTGTTCTCGCTATTCGTTTTTTATCTTGCTGAAGTGAGGTGTGGATTTGTTTACAGAAAAAAATGAAAACAAAACAAAGAGACAAACAAATAACACGGGAGTGTTATTCACCTAAACATCTCCCCCTCAGATACAGATAGACTCCAGTGGATCCATTGGTTACTTAAATCCTTCCTGGTAATCTCTCTTGACTGAAAAGATATTTCCTACATTAGCTAAGAATGTTTAAGCTCGTTTGGCTTGGAGAGAGAATATAATGTAAAAAGCTACCAGAGCCAAGTTGCTTTCTAGTATTTCATGGTGGTCGAAGTAGTCCCTCATATAGAAAGGGTGGCCCTCCCACCCACCCACCCATTCAGAGAAAACAGGCATTCATTCACTCATTCAACAAATATTTACTGAACAAGTACTAGTGCCAAACACTGGAGACTCGGGGGGTGGGGGGATTAAAAAAAAATTCATGTCCACGGACTTTTACACTCCAGTAAGGAGAGACAGACAATAAACTAAATAATAAGCCACTCTCTGGCTCTACATCAGCCTATTTCAACCACATTGTTCCTTGAGGCCACAAAGATTATGGTATATACTGACTTTTGGCTGGTCGGGATCTTGTTTCTAGTCATTTTCTCTGCTACTTTTCCTTTTTGCTGGTTATCTCTGCTCCAAGGGTTTTTCTTTGCAACTACATCCAATTCTAGAAATGTCTGTAATTTAATGAGCTTCTGCTAAAAACAGTACTACCCCCAGCAAGGACCATTAAACACACAGAGATGCAGTGACTGGAAAAGACCACTGTTTATTATATTTCAAGAAGAAATAAGCTGGGGTTGTACATTATTTATGAAATGTTTATGATGTCATCCAACACTAACATAAACACAGACTGACAAAACATAATAAACACAGCAGCTTTTCCCTCCACCACTTCACCGTTCAGCTCTTTTAATTGAGAGTTCAGGTTTTCAGTTTTTCACTCTTTAACCTTTTATGATCCTGATTGACCTAGTAATATGCTAATTAATCTTCATGCCAGATCTCATTCCATAGCCAGTTAAATACAATAAATCATACATTCAAGATGTAAAAAGATAACACCTATTTTTGAAACAACTTTGTTAGAAAGGAAAGTTATAAAACTTTATTGGGCTCTGCAAATAAATCTGGTGGGGGTGAATACACTAAGCTCTGAACTCCAAAGCTAAATTTCTAATTTGGCTTTTTTTGAAGTGATGGAGTTCCTGTCTATTTTAACATATCTGGTGTGAAGATAAGTCTTTGCAGATTTAGAGATAAGTGAACATTGCTTTGGAAGTATTTGCACTTTATCTTTCTGGTAAGTGTCTTTTAAGAACAATAAAGAGATTTATTTCTGTCAGGTAGTAGTGAAAATATTATGAAGGCCATTACTGCTTTGATATTTCATGAAAGGCATGGCGTATCTATGGCAGTTGAAACCCAAAAAAAGAGGAACGAGACAGTATCTATTGAGTTGAGCAACAGATACTAGGGCAAGGAGGGGAGCAGAAGGGAGATGACATAACCTCCATTTAGCTTTTCCTAATAGATGACATATTTAGGAAAATCAAAATAACCATATATGTAAGAGAATGTCTCTTTAAAATAATTCATTGATTATGGTATTTTTATAGTCCTAGCATGAAGCGCAACCATTTTTCAGATTATAATTCTGTACTAAGAACTTTGCTTTATTGAAAATATGAGCTTGTCATAAAATATTAACTGTAAATTTATCCTGACTATAAAATTAAGCATGTTACTGATTTATGATAGAGAAGCTACCAATGACCAGTAAACTATTTAGGAGTTGAAAATGGTGGAGTAAATGTCATTCTAAAGAATGAATTTGGGGGTACCTGGGTGGTTCAGTTGGTTACCATCTGCGTTCGGCTTAGGTCATGATCCCAGGATCCTGGGATGGAGCCCCTAATTGGGCTCTCTGCTCAGCAGGGAGTCTGCTTCTCCCTCTCCCTCTGTTTCCCCCACCTCCTGCTCTCTCGCTCGCTCTGTCTCTCTCTCTCTCAAATAAATAAATAAATAAAATAAAACAAAACAATGAATTTGTTCAAAATTATCTCTCTCTTCTGGGATACAAACTTTCAAAACACAGTAAGAGTTGATGTAAGTCAGCACTACCCAGCCCATGACTACGAGCTACAGGTCCACAACAGGATAGGAGAGGAACTGAGAGGATGTGTTTCTAAGCTTCTATAGTTACTTGGAAGACTAATTTTACAACTGTTTAATGTCATAAGAACTTCGGAATTATACTATTTATTTTCTACATGTCATTTTTCTGTTAACTTATTTTACAAAAGTAAAATTTGTGAAGCATACGGAAATTAAATACAAAGAAAATGAAGAAAGGAAGACTCACCAAAGTTAGAAAACAAATAAACAAACAGAAAAACACCAAAGAAACAAAAAGAGTAACTGTGAGGAAATGGAGATTTGGCTTTGTTTTCTTTGAGTTGTAAAGAAAAATTTTTGACAAAACTTCTGTCACAGAGGTTAAGATAACTTCTTGGAGTACTTTTTTAATTTCCTTCCTCCTCTCCAGTCCCCGATTTCCTTTAGAGTGTAGGTGTCTCACTCGAGCATTGATTTGATTGGGTCAAATATATTGCTTCCATTGGCTTCAATAAAGCAGATTTTTTCCCCCATTTTATTTCATTTGTTAATAATCTCAACAACTTTCCTTTAATTTTCTCACATAGGCACATATTTCTAATAGAAGTTTAGGACTGAACTAGAGCCAATTTCAGATCCTTGGTATTATAGCAGGTAATTGGTTGCTTATCTCTCTTTTTCACTCCTGCCATAGATTTATCCATACTCAGTGAGTGTCAGTTGCAAAATGTGGCTACTCTTTGTCAAGCTTTCCTTTCATAGGCTTTCGGTGGTTTAGCATTGGAACTAATGGAAACATTCTTACAATCTAGGGACGATACTCCCACCACTATCACACAGCTTCAGGACAGAGGCAAACAGTCATACATGTCCTTCGCGCCTCTTCTCTAGCCTGTGTATTGCCACAGCTGTCTGCACGTGGTTAGTATATTTAGGGAGCAAAGAAAACAACAAGTGAGAAAGGCTAAATATTTTCCACCCCGTGAAATAATCAAGTTCTTTACCTAATGAGCAAATTTCTACTGTAGAAAGGACAAGCAGAAGTTAGAGTCTAAAGAACAACTAAGAAAAACACCCTCAGACAGCAGATCCTAATATTTGAAAACTCAGTGAAAAAATCTACCTACAATTTTTCCCCACTTTGTTTTAAAATGCTCTAGATTGGCTTCACTCTCTCTTTTCTGTTTTATAACCTATTTTCGGTTTTTATTTTTTATGTATTTTTTCAAGTTTTTGCTTTAATTCCAGTTAACATATAGTGCTATCATATTAGTTTCAGGTGTACAATATAGTGATTCCACAACTCCATACATCACCCTGTGCTCATCACAGCAAGTTCCCTCCTTCATCCCCATCACCTATCTCACCCACCCCCCACACACCTCCCCTCTGGTAACCATCAATTTGTTCTCTATAATTAAAAGTCAGTTTCTTGATTTCTCTCTCTCTCTCTTTCTTTTTTTTTTTTTCCCTTTCCTTGTTTTGTTTCTTAAATGGCTGGCTTTACTCTTGAGCAGAGAAAGAATTACAGGGGCTTTCAAAAGGCAATTCTTTAGTATTGGCAATAAAGAAGACTGAACAGCTGATACAACAACATGGACGAATTTCAGGAACATTATGTAGAGTGAAGGAAGCCAGACACAAAAGAGTATACATAGATCGAATTCATTTATATGAAGATGTACCAAAAAACATAACTGATCTCAGTAGCAAAACACATCACCATAATGAGTACGTCCTGAATGTGAGGGGTAGAAGTAGGTTCTGACTTAGAACAGAACTTTCTGGAATCATGGTAACATTCAATAACTTGATAGGAGTTTGGATCACATCTGTGTATGTATTTGTCAAACCTCATCAAATGGTATGTTTATGATGTATGCATTTCCCTGTGTATAAAAGGTACCTTAAAAATAGGAACATAACAAGTACAGAACCTGTTAATTATATGCATGGTGAAGTGTCTAGAATCAAGTATACAAATGTCTACAACTCCCTTTGAAATTTCATTCAAAAACTGAGATAGAATGATGGGTAGATAGAGATAGGGACAGATGGATAGATATGTGATTAAGCAATTACAGCAAAATATTAATTGTAGAGTAAAGGTGCAGACTATAGGTGTTCACCATACAATCCATTCGACCCTTCTGTATGTTTGAAATTTTTTCATAATAAAAGGGAGCAAAGCAATATTTTCCTCTCTGAGCCCAAATATATCTCCCCAAAACTCTGTCAGGTCCTTTGAAATGGCCCCCATTAAGCACTACAAGACTTATTAGATCATTTTCCAGTATCTTGAAATGAAAACTCAGATACGATATAAAAAAAATTACTGAGAAAAAACCCCACTATTAAACAACTATTCATATACCTGGTACTGACAATATCTCATTTAATTCTTGAGAAAACTTCTTAAATTAGGTATTGTTTTGGGTGCCAAGATCATATTTTTAGTAACAACAGCCACTTAAGTTCTATGGTTACTTAAAAGAAAACAGAAATTAGTGTTTCACACAACACTATAGATTTTATTAATGTCTTGAAGGCTTTGGGGGCAATGGGGACAAAAAAAATTAAAAAGCTCCCAAATAAACATTCTGAAGAATCACTTTCAAAAGAGAAAAACACGGGGCATCTGGGTGGCTCAGTCCGTTAAGCATATGCCTTTGGCTCAGGTCATGATCCTAGGTCGTGGGATCAAGCCCCACATCAGGCTCCCTGCTTAGCAGGGAGGCTGCTTCTCCCTCTTACTACTGCTCGCCCTGCTTGTGCTTTCCTCTCTCTGTCAAATAAATAAATAAAATCTTTAAAAAAAATTAAAAAAGAGAAAAACACCTTTCCCATCTTTCCATCATAATGCAATCCCTTCTCATTGATAGGGAATATTAGGAGACCCTTGCCTACCTGCTCATTATCCTCAGCAATGTTCAACATTTAAGCCAACATCTTGGTCCTTGATGATCCTAGTCAAGCCAAGTATTGATCTTTAAGATAGAAGAATTGCAATTGTACAATGTCTTTCCTGTGTCCCTACCTTAGACTCTGGAGAATGGCAACTGGCTCCAAGCAAAGGAGCAAAAGGAATAGAAGGAGTGATGTTCTGTGAAAAAATTGATTTAGTTTGGGAGATAAAATGTCACGTTCTTGGCTTAAGCTACTAAAACTGGGGTAGAGGATAGATTCTGAAGTTCATAGCTCTCCAAGTTGGGTCTCTAGAAGGGTTCACTCCCTTCCACCTTAAGCCCATTTCACACAGAAATTTACAGAGAAATCACAGTTTAGAGAGCTTATGAACTTGCCCAGCAAGCGCAGGGAACTGAAGCTCAAACACTGAATGGTTTCCTCCGCATGGAGTCAGGATCTATACAGTGTGAACTGGTTTACTAGAGCAGTTTCTATATACTTTGTTGAAAAGTGAGTACTGAGGATAAGAGCAGCCTTCCCCTGAAAAGAAAACAACACTGGAACGTGAAGCCCTCCCTGGAGATGGCAGGACCAGATGGAGTATTGGGAGAGCTGGAAGCACAATGAGAGAGAAAACATTAGAAAAGGCGTAAAGACTGTAAACAGGAAAAGAGGAAGGCATCAAAACTCAACGTCACCCATTTCCCAGTTACACATTATTCTAATTGGCTATTTCCACAGCAGAGATGGGGTTAACATATATTGCACTTTGTCCAGGACAATCCTGGTTTGTTCCTTTTGTCCTGTAGATTATAAACTTCGTGGACACCCTCTTTAGAAAGCAAAGATTTATACTGAGAAATGATTCATTAGAAAAAAATGTGTCTTATGAGAAGGGGCCTTTTTTAAGTCAAATGTTATTGTAATTAAATTATTGCCAAAACTATTTTGTGCAGCTACCTTTTTAATAAACCCACTGTTGACTCATTGATCTATTACCTCTTAGAGAATCAATCCAATTCGGATGACGTTTTATGGAGAAGCTCTGAGCTCACAGAAATTCTGTTATTCTTCTTTCAAAAAGTGGTCTCTCTGGTCTAGGCATATTGCCCAGATTCCCAGTAATTTTTCCCCATCTATCATACTTACGTTATTATATAAATGTCTATTTCATGTTCAATATGAATTTTCATTTATAATTCCAAATATGATATGAAATCTGTTTAAAGAATGGGAATCATCATCTCTGGTTCTTAAATTTTAGTCCTCAATTTACTTTGTACTTACATCTTATTTTATATATGTGGTGAAATAAATAGTCATGATGTTTTAAAGATGAAATGGACTGAAGGAAATCTCATTAATTCCCTGCAAAAGTTAGATAGCGTTTCTAAGTTTGTTGAGCTATTACACAGTGACAGTTTATTGCAAGTCATTTATACTTTGTCCAACTGCTACAAAGATGTGTGTTATCTGCATCATGCAAAAGGATTCCTCTGGCAGAGTTCAGAATAAATTTGGATTGTGCATGCCATGTCACTGATAAGGCTGATAGGTGGAAGAAGGCAATGTGGGTGTGTCTCCTCCTAAGGAATCTTAGTAGGAACTGGAGCCCCTCTCCTGTATACATCACAGCATCAACTAACTATATAACCCTGGACACATCATCTCATGCCTCTAGACCTCAGTTTCCTTATTTGTAGAATTAAGAAGTTGGGTTTAAGACCCTCGCAGCTGTTAAACAATGTAATATTTGGATCACAATCTGAAAAAAAAATCATTCACATATCTTAAGCCTTTGAATCTTTAACAACAACAACAAAAAAGTAAGTATAACTTTAGGACATACTGAATGCTCAGTGTGATCAAACACTGTGCAAGTATTTTCCTTATGTTGCAGCGTTTGATATTTGAACTAATCCTGTGAAAAGCTGAGGAGGAATGACATACCTAAAGATAAGAAGCTGAAGAACAAAATTGAACGAAGATATTTAGAAAATCATCCAAGACCATATAATTAGTAAGTGGCAGCACCAAGAGTCAAGGCCAGGCCTCTCAATTCCACACCACATATTACTAATCAATATGATTTGCCCCGCCCCTCCTCCAACGCCCAGTTGGGACTCCAAAGAACAGCTATCTTTTGCTTTGACACTAAATAACTAAATAAATGTTGACAAGATTTTTCCACTGGGGCCTCAGTTTCTTAATTTTTAAGTGACAGAGTCAACAAGATGGCAACCAAGATCTAAACATTTTTTATTCCATGGCAATCATTTGACTGCCTACCATTTCTAATCTCAAGTCCTTCTCTGATGCCCAAGAAAACATGGCTTAAGAAGTTACATAAATCGGGATACATGGGTGGCTCAGTCAGTTAAGCATCCAACTCTTGATTTTGGCTCAGGTCATAATCTCAGGGTCCTGGGATTGAGCTCCATGTTGGGCTCCCCACTGAGCTTGTCTCTCTCCTTCAACCCTGCTGGCTCTCTTTCTCTCTCTCTCTCTCAAATAAATAAATAAAATCTTTAAAAAAAAAAAAAAAGAAGTTGCATAAATCACTTCCTTATTGCAATGACCCAAGCAAATAAGTAATAGTTCAAAACTGGTTATTTACAGGGAAGACAGACAAGAGTGAAGAAATTTGAAAGATATTTAGGAAAAACAAAGTCTACAGAACTCAGTTACAAGTTGGCTATAAAGCATGAGAGAAATGGGAGGAGGACCCTTGGGTTTCTGGCTTTTATAAAAGGCTGATGTAGTGTGATTCACAGTTGGCCAGGAGTATTTGGTAAAGGGACAATAGACCTAACTTTCAATTTCATAGTTAAAATTTTGCATCTAATACAAGATTTGCTGCTGGTCCTTCACAGTGAGAGAACAGCAGGTCTCGTGGGAAAATACACTTGCATAAAAATCTGCAGAAATAGAGCAGTAAGGGGACCTAAGAAATAAGGAAGAAAATGTGTCTCAGTCCTTTCTCCTCTATCTATAGACATGATTATATAGATAGATATGGATCACATATCAAAGATCCATGATTAGAACCCTATGAACATGGTTCCTGCTCTCAATCTAGATTCTCTCTATAGCTCTGCCATCCTCACGTGCTGAGTGTGTCCTTTGGATCAGGCACAGCCTCCCTCCCAGGCTGTCATGAAAGAAACAGGATTAAAATTTCACTAATTATGGGCACTTACTGGTGCTTGCCTTTTCTTCCACACAGCTCAGCCTACATGTTTCAGATGTCAGTTCATAATCTTACATCTGTTTTCATGGGATGATGTTCTGTTGAGGAATATGCAAGAGGAATAAGATGGTTGGCCCTCTATGATACTCAAAAAACAGGAAAAATCTCTTAATAATGATAATACTGCCAAAAGCCCTAAGTATCTATTTCAGAATTTCTCCATAAAATTCCCCATGAACATTTTTCTTCAATTCCATTTTCTTACTACATCCTTTATTTGGGTCAGGCATAATACGATAATTAATATTCAAACTTTGCAGCTGCTTGGGAAGGAAGGAGGATTTCACTCTGTAATTCGACAGCTGTTATAATTGCTGCTACAGCAGTTCACTATTTCTGATTTTCAGCAAAATAAAGATTCAATACATAGATCATCATTTCTTAGTTTTCAAATGTCACTTTTGATGGTGTCTACAGAATATCTTTGAATTATACTTTTACACGTTGTTAACAGGAAGAACCTAGTGGCTTATGATTTTCTTTTCTGTAACAGCCAAGGGAGCATTAATACCAGTAGTGGGAAACAGCACATAATGTTAACACACACAATGTCATTGATACAGACACAACATTATCCAAACGTATAGAATTTATACCATCGTCTTGGTTTTTTGCAATATTCATATATGCCTTTCTTATTAATTTTTCTTTGACTTAATATATTTAATTCAACATATTTATTTATAAAGAAAACTATATCACCATAGTTTAAGTGAAAACATGAGTTTTTTTCCAAATATTTACTAATATAAATTTATATTTATTTGTGTTAGACTGCTTTTAAACATAGCCCTTATTGATCCCCAACTCCTGACCTTCAATCCCTCATATAATCCCCTTCCTTGAGTATGGATTGGTCCTAGTGACTTGCTCCTAATGAACACAATACAGCAAAAGTGATATGATGTCACTTTGATGACACCCAGGCTGAACCCTGACCAGCACAGTTAAACCTGAACCTTTAGGGGTGGGGCCCAGGCATAAGTACTTCTTTTTAAGGTCTCTCAGTAATTCTACTTGCAAGTTGAGAAACACTACCGGAAATTTAGGAATGTGCCAAGGAATGGCCCCCGAGCCTTCTCTTTTCTCTATCAACCATTATTCCTTTGGTGATCTCACCAGAGAGTTTCACTGCTTTAAGAACCATGTAGGTGCCTAAGATTCATATTCTATATATCTATATCTCCAGCATGGATTTCTCCCTTGAAATCCAGACTCCTATACACAACTACCAACTCAATTGAACACCATTCCAAATTAGCATTTTAAAACTGTGCTCTTGACCTCACCTCCAATTTTGTTCCTCTATTTTCTTCCCCTCAATAATTAACAATCCACCCTTCAAATACTCAGGGGGAAAAAATGTGTATCCCATATGCAATCAGCAAATCCTGTAGGTTCTTTCTTTTTCCTTTTTTTTTTTTTTAGAGGGAGAGAGGGAGTAGGGGGAGAGTGGCAGAGAAAGAATCTTAAGAAGGCTCTAAGTCCAACACAGAGCTTGATCTCACAACCCTGAGATCATGACCTAAGCTGAAATCAAGAGTCAAAGGCTTAACTGACTGAGCCACCCAGGTGCCCCTGTGTAGGTTCTATTTTTAAAATT
>NC_048218.1:138971351-138996475 GCF_002007445.2 Ailuropoda melanoleuca | reverse complement strand
GAATCTCCTATTGATGCAACTTTCTAGTAATATCTTCCTTGGTACTTCTCTCACCTATTTATTTCTCATTTTTAAGTTTATGAAGCCAGAATCAGTTGCCGTAACAACAAAGAATTGGAGTTTTGAAAGCACATTTGAAGTGGGACTAATTTTTCTCATGTGGTTATCAGTTGGGAGTAACAGAATGAGAGAATGAAGCAGGTGGACATTTTGTTTGGCACTACAAATCTCACCTGCATGTGGGCCCATAAATTAAAGGCCCAGTTCTTACTAACAACATAGGTTTGTGAGGGTAAGAATTTATACCAGAAAAACAAAACACCCAAATCCTTCTAAAGGATTTCTATCAACCACAGAGATTGGTGTATGATTGTTACTGAGCTCTGGGAGGCTTTATCACAAAGAATGCTAAGGTCTTGAAGGAGGAAGCTGGGTTCAAAACAGAAAGAACTGTGACCTGGCCAAAGGGTTGGACCGCAAGGCAGTGGCCAGGAACCCAGTATTCTGATAGTGTTCAAAGAAGCATAGTGTCTCCAATCAAATGCATGAGTGCAAGGTGAAGCATCCCAAGAAGGTTTAGCTGGCCTTGTCTCATGGTTTTTATAGAAGGAAGTTCTTCCTCACAATAGAAAGTATTGCAATCTAATAACAACCACAATCANTTATTGCAATCTAATAACAACAACAATCACAACATGAAGTATTTACCATGTGCCAGATACTTGACTACATGCATTCTCATTAGAGGGTCACAACAAAGCTCTGAGCTAAGTATGGATAATATCTCATTTTACAGATAAAGAAACCAAAAGAACTTGTCTAAGTCTATAGAGCAAGGAAGTAATAGAGGCAGACTTTGAAATGAGGCTGTCTGACTCCGGAGCTGAATAATATACTACATGATAGTATACTATCCTTATTCGTTCCCATCACCAGATTCACAGCATCTGGCAACAAGCCTAGTAAGGATTCAAGAACCATCAACTGAGCACATAAAGGACAGAGGCAATATCCGGACCTAATAACATGTAAAGTGTCAAACCGTCATTCCTTTAAATAACTTAAGTCCACTAACGAGCAAGAAGAAAAAAGGCTAAACATATACTAACATAATTTACCCAGAGACCACCTCTAGACCAGGGGTTGGCCAACTTTTTCCATAAAAGGCCAGAGAGTAAGTGCTACAGGCTTTGCCGGCAATACAGATCTCTGTAGCACTCAATTCTGCCATTGTAAGGAGAAGCCAGTGAAAAACAATACACACATTAATGAATGTGGCACGTCACAGTAAAATTTTATTTATGGACACTAAAATTTGAATTTATATAACTTCCACAGGTCGTGAAATATCCTACTTTTGATTTTTTCAACCATTGAGTAATGTAAAATTCATCCTCAGCTCATGGGCCATATATACATAAACCAGGCAGCAGTCTGGAGTTAGCACACGGGCTAGAGTTGGCTGGCCCCTACTTTAAATCACTTTTGCAGTCTCCTTATAAATAGTGAGATTTTGAAAGACAATGGAGATATGATTCCGAATTCAATGAGATTCACCCAAACATGCGGTGTTATTTTGGGATTTTTTGGTAAGAAATAACATACACAAAGTAGTAAAAATGAGAGGAAAATGCTGGTATCCAGTTAACTAGCAGGAATTACGTAATTTATAAGATAATGAGAGAGACAAGAGGATGCTTATTTTAAGCACCAGACACATTCAAAAACAGGTCAGAAAGATAACATCAGTCACCTAAGGCCTAACTAGATCTCTTTCAGCCAGAAGGGCAATTAAATGATCCTTTTAAATGAGCTAATTCAAATTCTTCATGCTCGGTCATTAAAATGTACCTCGATAGTTAATAGAAGAAGAAACACTACAGATCTGGGTGTTCTATTTTCCATCTACATCAGAAGACTGAAGAGGCCTCCATTTCTGCCACATTTTTCTCCCTCTCCTTCCAAAAGAATTTCTGCACCCAGCCCAAGATGGCTGACCAGGGTGGAGGAAACCACCTCTGCCCCTTTACCACCCCAGGTAGGACTGAGGCAAAACATTTTATCCTCCCCCACTCCCCACCAGATCCTTCTCCCTGGCCTCACAAAAGCTAACCACAGTTCTTCACCTTCTCAAGTGCTAACCCACACCCACCCCTACTCCTTCCAGTTTTCCTCTCTGCTGATGACCTTGTTTCTGTTTCACAGAGAAACTGAAGCTGTCAGAGGAGAAACAGCCTTCAACTTCCTGCCCTCTCAGGGACAAATCTCAGGATCTAGTGCTCACCCCTTTCAAGTCTCAGAAGTTGAAATGTCCCTTTGTCTTGTTTCAGGCAAGTCCCTCCCCCTGGGACCTCCACCCACCCAACCCTCCCACGTCCATCTCACCTGGAGCAAGGACTTTGTTCCATCTCTCCTACCCTGCCTTCTGTATTTTCCAATGTCCCCTCTTTCCCTGCTCTTCTGCACAGCCTGTAAACACACCTGGCTCTCTCTCAGGTTGTAAACAAATTCATGAACCCGGATTCTCTCCACCTGGTGTTGGCCTCCAGCTCCCCTCTTACCTCATGTAGCCTTCACATTTGGTCCTTCAAAACACTCAACCTTCTGTCCACATCCTCACCTTCCAGTCACTCCCCAGGGCCACCCACGGTCCAGGCCCACCATGGCACGGAAACATTTCGGGCAAATATCTCCAAGAATTTTTCTCTCCTGCATTAAAGGTGTAATCTCATTGCCATGTTCATGGAAAACTGTAAATATAATCCCCTATATTTTTAATTCTTAGGTTTGGTTTTACTATTTTAAAATTCTCATTAAATAATTTCAAACTGAAAATTACATTTTCATGAGGCCTTCATAAAACCTCTGGTAAAATGTTATCCAATGAGAATGCAGTAAGTCCATTTCCATGTGTTTAAGATAAGTCTAAGTTGACCCAAATTTGGACCACATTAGTTTTACCATAAGAGACAGTCAATCATTC
Source organism: Ailuropoda melanoleuca (assembly GCF_002007445.2). Taxonomy (NCBI): domain Eukaryota; kingdom Metazoa; phylum Chordata; class Mammalia; order Carnivora; family Ursidae; genus Ailuropoda; species Ailuropoda melanoleuca. Next base: position 138,993,492 of record NC_048218.1, on the reverse strand, counting down.
ATAACAGCAGTGCTTCAAACACAGAGCAAACAAAACATGTTGGTTTATTTTCTCCTTTTTTTTGAATTCTTCATTTTTCTGGGTTTTCTGTAATAATTATAATTCATAAATGCAGGAAGTAAAAGCCTTTCCATACTCTTACCTCCCCAAAACAGCTCTTATTATAAATGCCATCAAGCCTCCTAGACCTTCATCCATAAAGAACATATGTATACGTATGCGTGGTAACCTGGTTAAAAGAATCTAATTCTTGTCAGGTCTCATTTTCCTAACATCTTAACATCTCACACAATTAATTCCTTCTCTTTTCTCACTCACTTTTCTTATTCAATGAAATTGATCTTAAACTCTTAATCTCCTTCTTTCCTTTAGCCCCATATTTCAAACACTGACCAAAATCTGCCAATGCTCCCACCTGACTATTCCTCTTATGTACCATATTCTAAGAGATTAGATTATGCAGTCACACGTTACCTCAGCTGGACAGCTACATTCAACTTCTCACTGGTCTCCCTGCCCCTATTCTTGTCCCTCTCTAATATATATTTCATACTGCCATGAACACAATATTTTTCCAATGAAATATGATCATGTCACTTCTCCAATTGAAGTGCTCCAGTGACTTCCTTGCACCTACAGGATGAAGTTCATGCTTCCCAACACAGAATGTCAGCTCACATGTGATCCAGCCCCCATCTAACTTGTCATCCTTAGCTTTCACCAAGCTACCCTCTCATATCTCATGATCCCACAAAATGAAACTAGAGTTCTTTGCACTTGCTCCTTCTACCTGAACTGCCATGATCACATCCTCCCCTAACTCTGCAGCCTGTGTGAGACAACTTACCTTTCAACACTCAGTATAAGCATCACCATTTTGATGAATGCTTTCTTTTCTCCTTAGATCTCAGGTAAAACTCGTCATTCTTGTTCTGCAGTTTCTTGTATTTTTCTAAAATTTTCAAGCCTATCTGTACCTAATGAGTTATAAGCTACTTGAAAGAAAAGATTGAGCCTAAGTTATTGCTGTATCCCTAATAAATATTTTAGGGNCAAGCTACCCTCTCATATCTCATGATCCCACAAAATGAAACTAGAGTTCTTTGCACTTGCTCCTTCTACCTGAACTGCCATGATCACATCCTCCCCTAACTCTGCAGGCTGTGTGAGACAACTTACCTTTCAACACTCAGTATAAGCATCACCATTTTGATGAATGCTTTCTTTTCTCCTTAGATCTCAGGTAAAACTTGTCATTCTTGTTCTGCAGTTTCTTGTATTTTTCTAAAATTTTCAAGCCTATCTGTACCTAATGAGTTATAAGCTACTTGAAAGAAAAGATTGAGCCTAAGTTATTGCTGTATCCCTAATAAATATTTTAGGGATACTGTGTTCATCTTTCTCATAATGGAGACTATGTACTGGGCATCTAGAATGATTTAGAAATTATTCTAGACATTTTATATTCATTATCCTATCTAATATTNTCCCACTCCCCCTGCTTGTGTTCCCTCTCTCGCTGGCTGTCTCTATCTCTGTCAAATAAATAAATAAAATCTTTAAAAAAAAAAAGAAATTATTCTAGACATTTTATATTCATTATCCCATCTAATATTCATAATAATCCCATCTCTACTTTACAGAATTAAAACAAAAATTAAAAATTATATAGTCTAAATAACTCAAGCACAGTTACACAGCTAGTAAACAGGGAGCCAGAATTCAAGTATGGCAGTGCCAACACGATTTCTTCTCCCACAAAAATAACCCAGACTTAGCATTTGATCCTATTACTATTTATTCTGTCCTATGTGATTTATTCCAAATTTATGCCCCATCCTCATTAAGAGCCAATGGAGCCTTTTGGCTCTCTTCTTTTGGTTTGATTACTCAATATACAATCTTTCCCTTTACCACATCTGCCTACATAGAAATCAAAAGAGATGAGTACTTCCTTTACAAATCCCAGATTGTAGGTTACCATATTCTAGTTATAATTCTAAGTTTCTACATATGTCCTGGTTGGCTCTAATCTGTTTGCTATTATTTTATTGGAAAAGAAGCTAAGTTGCTGGTACATGAAATATTTGTATTCAATTAGCATCATAATATTGAACACTTTTGAGGTTTGAATGTAGAGTAACTGAAACCATAGAAACCTCTCTTTACAACCTTCTTGGTGGTTTACTGATGTTTACTAAGCATAATTTCTCTAAAATTATATATTATCTCATCATTCTTTCTATGCCATTTAAGTCATTCATAACATTGTCTATACATGTTCACTTCCACATTGGACTATAACACTCCAGCATGGACACTGAATATATTTATATTTATGGTAACAAAAAAAAGATAAAGTATTTTTAGGGGCACCTGTGTGGCTCAGTTGGTTAAGCATCTGACTNTTATTTATTTGACAGAGAGAGAGGGAACACAAGCAGGGGGAGTGGGAGAGGAAGAAGCAGGCTCCCAGTGGCTCCCAGCAGCTCCCAGCAGAGCANCCCAGCAGCTCCCAGCAGCTCCCAGCAGAGCAGGGAGCCTGATGTGGGGCTCCATCCCAGGACCCTGGGATCACACCCTGGGCCAAAGGCAGATGCTTAACGACTGAGCCACCCAGGCACCCCAAGCATCTGACTCTTGATTTCAGCTCAGGTCATGATCTCAGGTTTGTGAGATCAAGCCCTGAATTGGGCTCTGTGCTCAGCTCTGCACTCAGCATGGAGTCTTCTTGAGATTATCTCTCTCCCTCTGCCCCTACCCCTGCTCACTCTCTTTCTCTCTCTCTCCCCCCCACCAAATAAATAAATNAGCTCAGGTCATGATCTCAGGTTTGTGAGATCAAGCCCTGAATTGGGCTCTGTGCTCAGCTCTGCACTCAGCATGGAGTCTGCTTGAGATTATCTCTCTCCCTCTGCCCCTACCCCTGCTCGCTCTCTTTCTCTCTCTCTCTCCCCCCCAATAAATAAATAAATAAATAAATAAAATCTTTTTTTAAAAAGAAAGTATTTATATTTGTAAATGGGAATTACATACAGAATTGCCCATTTCCAAAAATACACAATATCAGTGTGCCAAGAGAACACCAATTAAGATCTAAGTATAATATATATATTGTTTTATANATGGGAATTACATACAGAATTGCCCATTTCCAAAAATACACAATATCAGTGTGCCAAGAGAACACCAATTAAGATCTAAGCATAATATATACTCTGAGTTGGGAATTAAAACAATCCACTTTATTAATAAATATATAGTGAAGTAATCTTTTTTAAAATATAAAATTCAAAAGACATTAGTAACTGCTCTTTTATTCATAAAGAGAAGTTAACTATGTTGTGTGTGAATAAAAAGTTTAAGAAAATGTAAACTTCAGTATAGAGGGAAAATACTCCCACCAGACACAGTGGATCCCACCAAGGTTTACAAAACAATAGTTGTTTATATGTTATATATGTTATATGTAACAATAAGTTGTGTGCATGTAACCTCTTTGCCTCAGGAGTAGCTATTTTATTCTGGAGAGGCAATATACATTGCCAGAATAATGTTTTCCATTACAGGATCTAAAGAAATCATTAAAAATTCCTTATCCTTAAAAAAATGTGCTTCTACATTCACTGAATAGTTTCTTATGTACATTTGACTTGTTACCCAATACATTACACCCACAACAATGACGACTGAATGCCTACTAAGCATCTGGAATTTCTAAATCAATCTTTCTGTGTATTTCCAATAACTTTATGTCGACTTCTAATTTTCTTTAATGTTGACTGAATGTCATCTCAATAGAAGACAACATAATAATAAAAAAAAAAAAGGCCCTTGCCACTAAAACACTAGGATCAAAGTATCCTGCTTTGACCAACTACTGTGCATGGGCTAAAGTCACTATATATCATAAGTCTTACGATACCAGAGCTTTTAATGTTGTTGGAAGTGGAGAAGTAAGGGATTATGGAAGTTGACTATTACACAAAGCAAGAAGCAATCCAGATGTTGCTGGGTCCTCCAGAATCATTAGCCATTAATTTAACTGAGCAAGAAATTCTGAGCTGTTAAGAAAAATATGAAATAAAATAATTTTAAAAGCCACAATTAGAGTCTCAAGCAACCTTTTTATAGCAGTCTATTTCATGAGTTTCATTCAGTATCTACCATCAAATAATTCATTTATGGATCAAGAATTCTGGAAAAACTTTCTTCGTGTGATCTACTTTTTTAGTGATCTAATTTCAATAAAGTATTTTACATGCTGAGTAGGAAAACATTTACTTCTCATTTGTTTTGCTTTTTTTCTTTCAAACTACTAACACACTCAAAACACTTCTGACACCAGATGTGTGGGGTTTTTTTCCCCACATGAAGCAGTTTTCTATGACACCAGCCAGGTATCCCACAATTTAATTCAATTCTGACACTGAAAAGAACTAGTGCAAACCCCACAGGTTAAGGGCTCAGTCACACAAGGCTGCCTGCCCCACCCCCACTTCAGATGTCAAACGCAAGTAAAATGCCCCCAAATTAGTCACGATTTCTTTTTTTTTTTTTTTTAGATTTTTTTGTTTATTTATATGCCAGAGAGAGAGAGAGCAAGAGAGAACATGAGAGCACACAAGCAGGGGGAGAGGCAGGCTCCCTGCCGAGCAAGGGGCCCAACACGAGACTCCACCCCAAGACCCTGGGATTCAGGACTAGAGCCCAAGGCAGACGCTTAACCAACTGAGCCACCCAGGTGTCCCTCCCACAATTTCTGTTTGGCTTGGTTCCCATGACTCTCCCACTGGATTTGATTATTTGCTAGAATAGCTCGCAGAACTCAGGGAAACACTTCTATCTACCAGTTCATTACATAGCAAAGAATATGATAAAGGATACACGTAGATGCTAGATGAAGCCAGATGAAGAGACACATAGAGCACAGGAGCTTTTGTCCCTGTGGTGTTGGGGTGCACCACCATCCCAGCACATAGATGTGTTCACCAACTACGAAGCTCTCTGAACCTCTTACTTTGGGGATTTTTATGGAGGCTTCACCATGTNCGCTTAACCAACTGAGCCACCCAGGTGTCCCTCCCACAATTTCTGTTTGGCTTGGTTCCCATGACTCTCCCACTGGATTTGATTATTTGCTAGAATAGCTCGCAGAACTCAGGGAAACACTTCTATCTACCAGTTCATTACATAGCAAAGAATATGATAAAGGATACACGTGGATGCTAGATGAAGCCAGATGAAAAGACACATAGAGTACAGGAGCTTTTGTCCCTGTGGTGTTGGGGTGCACCACCATCCCAGCACATAGATGTGTTCACCAACTCCGAAGCTCTCTGAACCTCTTACTTTGGGGATTTTTATGGAGGCTTCACCATGCAGGCCTAATCAATCATCAACTCCATTTCCAGCCCCTCTGCCCTCTCTGGAGAATGGGAGATTGGCTGAAAATTCTAAGCTTCTCATTTGACTTGGTCTTGCTGGGAACCAGCTCACATCCAGGCGCCCATCAAAAGCCACCTCATTAGAACAAGACACTGCTATCATCTAGGAAATTCCAAGGGATGTAGGAGCTCTGTGTCAGCAAACAGGGGCAAGAATCACTGTGTATGCCTATTTCTTATTATTTCACACAGGCCTAAACAAATTATTTTTAAAGCCCAAATCCATCAGCTAACATATATACAATTCATATGAATTCTTAAACACAGCTTTAAAAATAATGTAAAGAATACTCATTCTGTTCTGGTACTATGCTGTGAGCTTTAGCTCTAACCCCACCTTTGAAACCTTAAAAGAACCATATGAATTGATACCAGTACAACCCCAATTTTACAAATAAGGAAACTGAGTCAAAAGGCACAAAAATGTTTTCAATTTAAAATTTGAACACAAGAAATCTCACTCTCAAAGCCCATGCTGTTAATCAATATATTATTCTAAGAGCAATCCAATAGCCAAATGAGGAATATATAGAATGAATGAGTTATATGATTGATATAGATAGATAGATAGATGATAGATAGATGATAGATAGATAGATAGATAGATAGATAGATAGATAGATAGGCAAGCAGACAGACACGGCTTCCAGGCCTTTAAATTTATTTATAAATTTCTATCAGATATACTGAGTTGCCAAGACCTATCAAATACTAGCTCCATACTTTATGATTAATAATACACTTGAGGAAATATTCAGCTTCTGCTTTTCTGAAAAAATCCAAAGACATTCTATTCTGTATTTTATTTGCCTGGCCAAAATTAATGTTGCAAATGGAAATGTTTAACTATGTTTAAATCTATTTACATTTATTACTTAATAAATGCAAAACTCTACATTTCAAATATTCAATCACCAAAAAAAGCTCTTTTTTAAATCTAGTACTTGGTGGAAAGAAAAATAAAAGAAGATAGTCTCCCCCATACTAAATTATTAGACAATTATAATAACCAACATTAGAAGCTATCTGAAAATTATCAAAAATCGGCAATAAATGTGACTTTCGTTTCACTCTTATAATGCCCCAAATTTATTTAAGGACCTAATGGAACAACTGAAATTTTGTTCTATTTCTTAGAGTCCTGTTTCAAAACCCTGTTGCCTCAGCTGAAATTAACAAAAGCCCTTCTAAAACTTCACAGCCATCATCTAAAACAGCAGCTCTCAGAGTATGTTCTTGAGACTCGCATGACCCTATGTGGGGGTCTGAAAGCTCAAAAGTATTTTCAAAATAATTCTAAGACATTATTTGCATTTTTCACTCTCATTCTCTCCCGACTCTACAATGAACTTTTCCAGAAAGCTACACAATGTGTGCTACCATGACAGACTAGTGCAGAAGGTAACGTGAAAATTCAGCTATCTTCTATTAGCCAAGACATTAAAGAGGTTTTTTTTTGTTTTGAAAACTATACTTCTTTTTAATAAAAATGTTATTGATGTTAACAAGCAATGAATATATTATCATTTTAAAATTAATGAACAGGGTTCCTGAGTGGTTCAGTCGGTTAAGCATCCAACTCTTGATTTTGGCTCAGGTCATGATCTCAGGGTCATGAGATCAAGCCTCATGTCATGCTCCATGCTGGGCATGGAACCTGCTTAAGATTCTTTCTCTCTCTCCTCTGCTCCCATGCTGTCACTCTCTCTGGCTCCTTCTCTCTCAAAAATAAACAAATAAATATTAAATTAAATTAAATTAATGAACATATAGAAATGTGTTAAATTTTCTGTTTCAATTACCAATGCTGCAAATATAGATAGATATTATAAATAAAAACTTTTTGGTGTCTTCAATAATTGTTAAAGGGGGTCTTGAGAACCACTGATCTAAAGCACCCATCATTTGTCCTACTCAAATTCCTTTATATTCTTTGAGTTTATATTCTTTTTATATTCTTTATATTCTTTGAGTTTAGCTTATTGACTACAATCATTCCTGGTGTGTTGTTCCATTTTTGGTTGTCTGTTACCTTACAAAATCTAAGAGAGTACAAAGTCTTCTGATTCCTACTTTTGAACAGACAAATTAGTCTCAGTCAATAATTCCATCTGAGGGTACGATACATCAGATGGTGCTATTCCATAGACAGACTTGACAGAATGTTCTGAACAACGCCGTGCTTTATCTGGAACACACCACACCATCACGGAAGTCTGGGAACTTATTGTTAAAGAAAAATTGATTAAACTTTATTGCTAAACTTCCTGATGTCTGAAAATTTTCAAGTTGCTATTGTGTAAGGTGATTGAATTATATTAAAATTATGTAGACCCTGAGCACATCAGACTCCATACTGGGCCTTCCACAGGTTCAGCCCAGACTGTCCATATGCCTTACTTGAAGCCTGGCCTGAGTGGCTCAGAACAGAAGTAAAAGACATCTCTCAGAAGCTCTGAGTACTTTTAACTGTCCATACCCTAAACAAAAGTCTTTCACAGTGATTTCTCCTTACCCTTTTTCACTACTCAGCTCACAGGATGAGAACTTCCATATACAAGTGTGCGGGTATCAGCTATATACAAATGAGCCTCAAAATACAAGTCTAGCCTTGACTTTGCTATGACTACAAGGCCTCAATTCCTAAAGGACTATTAAATAACTCCAGATGGATGTTTTGCTAGCTCCTCTCATAACATACAAAACCCAACTCATTATAACATACAAAACCCAACTCATTATTTACCCCAACAAACAATGAAACTTAAAATTGCTCCTCTCCTTTGGTTTTACTAGTTCTCAGCCATAGGTGATTTTTCCCCCCTAAGGAACATTTAACAATGTCTGGAGACATTTTTTGGTGATCAAAACTGGGGAAGGGGGTGCTACTTGCATCTAGTGGCTAGAGCCACTGATGTTGTTACTAAGTATCCTACAATGCACAGGACAGCACCCACAAAAAGGAAGTATCTGGCCCCAAATTTTAATAGTGTTGAAGGTGAGACGTACTTCTCTATTTCCATCACTTGTCTACCTTCCCTCTGGCCAAGCAAATTGACCCATGGCTCTGGCACAGATGTGGTACCAGGAGCCTCACAGGTGAATTTGAAACCGAAGCAGCTGGTGGTCATGGAGAAACAAGGGCCTGAACACAGTAGGATGGTCTCTAAGGTGAAGGTGGGTTCAAAAGTTGAGTGGATGGTAACTGAAAGAAATGTTAAGTTGGAAAGTTCATCTGAAATATCAACATCTAATAAATGCTGCATTCGAAAGGGGATGCTAGACTGTAAGACATTTTTCAAAAGATTNACCAGGAGCCTCACAGGTGAATTTGAAACCGAAGCAGCTGGTGGTCATGGAGAAACAAGGGCCTGAACACAGTAGGATGGTCTCTAAGGTGAAGGTGGGTTCAAAAGTTGAGTGGATGGTAACTGAAAGAAATGTTAAGTTGGAAAGTTCATCTGAAATATCAACATCTAATAAATGCTGCATTCGAAAGGGGATGCTAGACTGTAAGACATTTTTCAAAAGATTGAGTAAATTATTGACCCCATGAGTCTTTCAAAATATCTCAGCCATTTTGAAGGTTAAAAGTAAGCATGAGAGTGGAAATAGAGAGCATTCTGGTATGGAAGACACCTTAGGGCAGTGCATTTGTACATGGGTCCCACCTCTTGAGGAGCAAGGTGAAGGTGGGTTCAAAAATATAATGGATGGGGGCACCTGGGTGGCACAGCGGTTGGGCGTCTGCCTTCGGCTCAGGGCGTGATCCCGGCGTTGTGGGATCGAGCCCCACATCAGGCTCCTCCTCTATGAGCCTGCTTCTTCCTCNATGGGTCCCACCTCTTGAGGAGCAAGGTGAAGGTGGGTTCAAAAATATAATGGATGGCAGACTGGCAGATGCCTGCTCATCATCTCAAGCTAGTGAGAGGGAGTTCATAGGGATTANTGTCGAATAAATAAATAAAATGTTTAAAAAATATATATAATGGATGGCAGACTGGCAGATGCCTGCTCATCATCTCAAGCTAGTGAGAGGGAGTTCATAGGGATTATTCAGAGTTTGGTGTGTCTTCTGTATTTGTGGAGATGCAGTAGTCTCCTGTTTGACTCCTTCTTGGGCAATCAAGAGGTTGAAATGGACTAAACACCAGTTTTAGAAGCAGCACACTGCTGAGTTAGTATAAATTTGTTCTCCTAGAGCCTGTCTGGGCCAAGAATGTGTTTGTGCTTCCCATCGACCAGATGAAGGCCGGCCAGCATGTGAGCTGTAGTAGAGCCTCTCCTGTAAAGACTTCCTGGGATGAACACTCAGCAGACATGCTCAAGATGCACCAAGGAATTGCTAAGGGTTGTAGACAAAGTAACTCATTAGCTGAAATAGGGAAACTTGCATCTGCATAAAGGGAATTATAGGTGAGACACTCCTAGATATGCAAAGGTCTCCAAAAACCCCACAAAAGCTCTTACAAGAGAATCAACTTTAATCATCTGACAGGCTGAAAAGGCAGAGTCGTATTATAATGGTAGCAAAAAGCAACAACTTTTGCATCTCCCTTATATCGCCTACCTCCCCATGGGTCTAACAAATTAAAGGAAGGGAAGACAAGCCAGGGGTGAAGCTGCCAGCAGCCATTGCAAAGCAGGCCCCCAGCTTGGCAAGGAAGAGTGGGAGAAGGTTTTAATTTTAAATCACTTTCTGAGTTTTGCCTTCATTTGACTGCACATGCTGCTTATTGAACTAAGACAAATTATTTAAAGCAACTATAATTTTTCCTCTTACCTAAGAATGAACAGTTATGGAGTCTGCCCATGTTTGTATCCAGGGACATGGAGAGTACTATCCCTACTGAACAGTATAAAAAGATCAGTGGGACACTGTCTTTTAATGGGGTTGCTTTTATGATTACAGTTCCTGCATGTATATCGATTCTGAGGTGTGGGCAGTGAGGCAAAACCTAGATTTAACTGAGGTATCTGGCATCAGTCAGTCCAACAATACAAATGCATTTACAAGGAGAAAACTAAAGAAGGGATCAGGGACATTTCCTGTATTTTTGGGAGTCATTGAGCAACTACTAGATGAGGGGAGCATAACCTTAAAATGCAAAGATTTAGACATCACCCAAGTTGGATCACCCCACCCAGTCTGCCCCTCACACTCTATATGTAATCAGTCACCAATCAAATTTACCTCCACAATATCCGACAAGCACCCCTCTCCATTTCCACTATGCTGGTTTCACTTCTCAAGTTCTCATTCCTGGATCTCCCAGCTGGTCATTCTTCCATAGGATCTAACCACAGTCATTCTGGACTCAGATTCAAAAGAGTAGAAATGTGGTTACTGGGGGGCAGGGAGACAGAGGAAATGGGGAAATGCTGGTCAAGGGGTCCAAAGTTGTTATTATGTAGGATGAAAAAGTCTAGAGATCTAATGTACAGTATAATGACTATACTGTGTAATACTGTATTGCACTGGAAATGTGCTAAGAATTTTCAGGTGCTCTCACCACACACACTCAAAAAATGTGAGCAAATGAAATGCTAATTAGTGAACCACCTGGGTGGCCCAGTCAGTTAAGCATCTGCCTTCAGCTCAGGTCATGATCTCGGGGTCTTTCTCTCTTTATCAAATAAATAAATAAAATCTTTTTTAAAAAAGAAATGCTAGTTAGCTTGACTGTTGTAGTTATTTCACTACATACATCAAAACATCATGTAAACCTTACATGTATACAATTTTACTAAAAAACATAAAAGAGCTATATTCTTAAAGCACAAGTTTAAGCATACAATTTTCCAACTTGACAACATTTTGGGGGCATTTATTTTGGAGAGTAAAATCTAAACACCTTAGCATGACATTCAGGGCTCTCCATGGTGTAGCCTCAATCTCCCCTGCTGTACTCATCTCCTATTACACACACACACACACACACACACACACACACACACACACACACACTGTAATTCCCTATCATTCTGGACTGTTTGCCATGGCCCAACTTGGTCATACATTTTCTTGTCACTATGCTTCTTTTCATACTTTGACTTCAATCCTAAATACTCTTTCCCCAACCCCACCTTCCACTGTCTTCCTCTCCTCCAGCTTTTGAAACCCTATACATTGTTCTGAGTCCAGCTTATGATAAAGCAAGTGAAGCATTATCTGGGCTCCCAGTCAGAATGACCGCTCCTTCCTCCGTGCCCCAGCTATTTTTTACTACACTTATTTGCATCACTTTTCACTCTAGCTTATAATATAGGTCATTTTTGCTTGTCTGTCCCCCCCCCACCAGTTAGTAAATCTCTTGATGACTTACATACAACAATCAATAGATATTTGTTGAACTGAATTAAATGCTATGGACCAAAGTAGTTTCCTCCACACTTTAAATTTTTCTAGACTATACCATTCTCAGGTTTTATTATCTACTGGTCTTTCCTGTTTCAGCAAAAATGACCTTGAAGAAGCAATACATTTCTTTTGTATCTTTACAGGACTATTTTTTTTTAAATACATGGAGGTGAAGCAGAATTTTTTTAATGAATCTTTTTAAATCAAGTACTACTAAAGGTAAATAGATGAATTTCTAAGAACAGAGACATGCTTCTCTATTTGAAACAAAGGTCTGTTCTTAGGGAAAAACAGCTTGAAAATAAATTATCTTAACTTGCTTTTAAAGAGACCCAATAATTCTGATGGCACAGCAAAACAATTTCTTTCCCTTAATAGAATCAGCACATAGTCGTCTTTTTTTTTTTTTTAATGGCTGACTTAGGTGTTACCTGTTAAGTGGACGAGGCAAGGATTATATGATTAAAAAAACTCAATAACTTTAGAACCCCAAAAGCCTCATGATCTACAGCCCATTTCATATGTGCTATTTTCATTCTACCCCAGCCCTATCTTCTGTGGCAAGCATGAACTAATCTCATCATAGTAGCGTTCTGTGTTCTTTTTCTCTATTGAATTTTGGATGCCTTGAGGACAAAGACTTCCCTATTCACATTTGCACCCCTAGCTCAGTAATTAGCATTTTATAAGCACTCAACAAATATAAGTGCTAATTAAATGAAAGAACAAAATGATGGCAACGAAGTTGAACAGCAATCTGACATCCCGGTTAAAAGAGGGTCTTTGGAGTCAAGAGACTTGAATATAAATATTATTTCATAGTTTACAAAAAAATTTTATATACAAAGCCCAAGAATCCTATGAAGTGATAATATAGCCATTAGTACTGTTGGTAAAATGCTTCTCTCTCATATATTTATAATAGATTTCATTTCCTGGCACCCATGGGGTTGAGTGGGACCGTATGACCAGCCAATGAGTTGAGTATGCAATTGACATTTGTCATCTCCAAACTGGAGCACTTAGTTGACAATGTAAGATTCCTGAACCCTCTCTTTTTCTTCTGGCAGAGAAACAGGTAGCATTCCATATGCTGTCAGCTCAAGTCCCTGAGTGACCATGACAAGAACAACCCCACCCTCTCTTGCCAATCTTTAAAGAACACATTGCTTAGGTGAGCAAAAATTTTATAAAGGTTCTTGAAAGCCACTGAGATTTGTAGGTCATTTGTTAGCACAGCATAACCTACCCTATCTGAATGATATAGGTAGGCAAAATAATCACTGGTCTCCACATTTAAGATAACAAAACTGAGTTACAGAGAAACCAAGGGACATTTTTCAAATTGTATTAGTCAATAGCTAGAAGGGTAGTAAGTAGCACAAATAGAGTTATTACAAGCACAAACAGAATTCATTACCTATAAATGCAGGTAGGTCATTTGGATACCAGTGTTTAAGGGAAAAAATGTTTAGTGTATTTGTTTAATTGAACACAATTGTGTATGTATGCATGCGTGTGTGTGCTATGTCTATAAACACACATATATACAATTTTAGAACAGATGTGAGGTAAGATAGAAGTAATTGGGGTACCTGGGTGGCTCATTTGGTTATGCGTCTGCCTTTGGCTCAGGTCGTGATCCCTAGGTCTTGGGATCTATCCCCAAGTCCTGCTCCCTGCTCACCTGGGAACCTGCTTCTCCCTCTCCTCCCTGCTCATGCTCTCTCTCAGTATCTCTGCCTCTATCTCTGTCTCTCTCTTTCTCTCTCAAATAAATAAATAAAATCTTTTTAAAAAAGTAATCAAAATAATAAATTCAAGAATAATTATATTAAAATATTGTTTAGTTTTAGTCTTCTTTAGTGAAAATTTTAAATTTTTTAAATTTTTTTATAATATTTTTTATTATGTCATGTTAATCACCATACAGTACATCCCTAGTTTTTGATGTAAAGTTCCATGATTCATTACTTGCGTATAACACCCAGCACACCATTGCAATACATGCCCTCCTTAACACCCATCACCAGTCTATCCCAATCCCCCACCCCTCTCCCCTCTGAAGCCCTCAGCTTGTTTCCCAGAGTCCATAGTCTCTCATGGTTCATTCCCCCTTCTGTTTACCCCCCCTTTATTCTTCCCTTTTTTTCTCCTACCAATCTTCCTACTTCTTATGTTCCATAAATGAGTGAAACCATATGATAATTGTTTTTCTCTGCTTGACTTATTCCACTTAGCATTATCTCCTCATTGTCTATAATCTTAATTTACAAAAAAGCCTGAAATTTTAGAATTGTTTATACATATCAACTATCTTGAGTTTTTGAAATCATGTCCTTGTTTAGAAAAAAATACAGATTTTTTTTGTTTATTTGGAAAATGAACTTGATTTCTAATTAAGCTATCTTCAGATATTCTCTAGTAAGGAGACAACTTATAATTATATATTCTTGTCAAAGTTGCTTGCATCTTTTAGAATTATTACCAAGAAATATTTTATATATTTACAATTACTAAACTATTATGTGGATTATGAACTATAATATACTTTTCTGTTTTTGTTATAATAACCTCAGAATTTGCATTTCTGTTGTTGAAATTCATTACGCTTTTTCTTACTCTCATTAACCATGACAAATAATATATAAACAAACTAATCTTTCTCTTGAACAATAAAAAATATTTTAAGAATGCTAATTAAATATCATTTGCACTGTGCTGCATAGGCTACCATGAATGTCCTTCCTTTTTCCACCAGTGATTTCTATCTTTAGGCAACTGGAAATATTTCCTCTAGTTTTCATCTTACTCTTCAAGTATATTATACAAATAGACTGTGGAACAATGTACATCATTGAGAAGCCATTTTTTTTAAGATTTTATTTATTTATTTGACAGAGATAGAGACAGCCAGCGAGAGAGGGAACACAAGCAGACAAGCAGGGGGAGTGGGAGAGGAAGAAGCAGGCTCATAGCAGAGGAGCCTGATGTGGGGCTTGATCCCAGAACACCTGGATCACGCCCTGAGCCGAAGGCAGACGCTTAACCGCTGTGCCACCCAGGCGCCCCTGAGAAGCCATTTCAATTCAAATATATCCTTACACAAAACCTGAGCCCCTGAATGGTTTTCATGATTACTGTAGTCCCCTGAAAAAATTTAACCACTTAATGACCTAAGATCAATTGACAAAGTACCTGTTCAGATGCTTCAGAGAGAAAAAAAATCTACAAAACAATAATTATCAAATAAGTAATTTATATTCCTACACCATAATCATCCCCCAATATACCGATGTCAGAATGCTAGAGAAGTATAGCACTAGAAAAGGATGGTAGGCTGAATCGGTTTAAGGATCTGTGACTGAATGTAACGGAAAACAACCCTAGTTAACTTAAGAAAATTGAACACATTGGAAGGATGCTGAGTATCTCACAGAATCCCAAGGACAAGTAAGGTCTTGGAAAAAACAAGGACAGGTAGTTTGGGGTGCTTCTAGTCCATAACAAAAGGAGTTGTTACCACCACCAGAACAGATTGGTTCAAAATGTTTGCTTCCTTGTGATAGGGTCAAGATTCCTACAAGGAAAAATCTAATTCTTCTAGCTTCAATCACATGCACAAACTCTGGCCAGGGTATGGGGTGTGGCTCCTCCACTGACTGTCCTGACCAAGCAGGATGGGGTGGGTGTGGAGGGGTGGGTAGGGGATCCTTTTGCAGGGGACAATTGGCTAGCAAAATAAGAGGGGACGGATGCTTAGTGTTCAAAAATCAGATGTCCAGCTGTTTTAGAGCTGAAAGATGGGGCTTTATTTATGCTCTCCTCTTAATCCCTCTGAGATACCCACAAAGTTTTGAAAAATAAGACAGGATAACAGATAGGGTTGAGGTACAGAGCAGGCTTATTTTCACACACACCCACATGATAAGATTCCACCTTTAGGATTCTGTAAAAAGTTAACAAAAGCTGTGATGAGTAATGAAGGCTTCTTTTCACTGGTCCAGTTTATCTAATAAACTCTGGGATCCCAGCTAAGGAAACACCTTAGCTTACTGGCAATGATTCTATTTCCAAGCAAGATCACATTCTAAAAACCTGAGAGTTAGGGTAGCCTGGGTGGTTCAGTCTGTTAAGCATCCGACTCTTGATTTTGGCTCAGGTCATGATCTCAGGGTCATGCAATGAGGCCCCAAGTCGGGCTCCATGCCCAGCCAGGAGTCTGCTTGTGAGTCTCTCTCTTCCACACCCTCTCACCCTACCTTCAGCAAATAATAAATAAATCTTTTTTAAAAATAAATAAATAAATAACCAAGAGTTAGGACTTCAACATATGAATTTGGGGCAGAGGGTCACATTTGAACCAATAACAGCAGGATTCTGGCCTCATGATGTACCAAAGCTTATTTTACTCATTATCCAACTTGTAGCAACTAACCTATCCTGAGAGCAGATGATCTGTGGCTTCCTGCTCACTGCGCTTTTGACTGGGCATGAGCCATGTATTAACATTTCACTCTTTCTGGCATTCCCACTTTATAAACTACCTCCCACAATGCTTTGCTGGTGTACATATACTGGTACCCCTTAACTGCACTGGTTAAAAGCAAAGAGAAGGACTAGGACTAGACTCAGGGAAAAGTATTCAAATTCCTAGGTGATGCTGAGAGAGATCCAACATCTTGCATCTGNTACTGGTACCCCTTAACTGCACTGGTTAAAAGCAAAGAGAAGGGCTAGGACTAGACTCAGGGAAAAGTATTCAAATTCCTAGGTGATGCTGAGAGAGATCCAACATCTTGCATCTGAAAAATGTCTAATTCTCCACAGTCACACTACTACAAGATGTCAGGTGCTCACTCCTCTATTCACGTACAAAAACTACAGGCCATCTCTGCTGAGAAATGCCCTGATTCCCAGTCATAGCTGACACTGTCACAGACTTAATAATCTCTCAGGACTCTTCAGAGTCCTAAAAATTACTAGACCTTCCTGCCAGGTCTATAAACTACTATATGAGAGTTGCTGCTCTAGAAATCAGCATCTTAATATAGAAGAACATCAGGAACACAGATATAAGTATACTCCCTTTTTATTGATATTGACTTCACTGCAGAGAAAATTCCTCAAAAGTCCATACTTTGCTGTTTGGTTCCTTTACTTGGCTCTTCATATAATTTCTGACTTGGTAACATGTGAATCTCTATACTGGTATTAGGATGGTAGCTCTAATAATATTGTTTAATTTATTCCAGTTGCTTAGAAATGGTTTCAGTGACCAATCATTTTGGGAGAAAAAATATATATATTTCTGTGTTTTTAAGGACTTTATTTATTTGACACAGAGAGAGAGAGAGCATGTGTATGCTCAAGCAGGGGAAGCTGCAAGCAGAGGGAGAGGGAGGAGCAGGATTCCCGCTGAGCAGGGAGCCTGATGCAGGGCTAGATCCCAGGACTCTGAGATCATGACCTGAGCTGAATGCAGACACTTAACTGACTGAGCTACCCAGGTGCCCCTATAATTCTATTTTAATGTATTGAATATCTTCTAGGAGAACTTCTCCCACCAATTTTTTTAACTTAATCTTATAAAATCACTTTTGAACTCCTTTGTGTGTAATTAATATTATGTTCAAAATTTGTGTGGCCTCTTCCAGGATTAGAGGAAAAAGGAGAAACACAATGAAGAAAATATTCTATTTATAATTAGATCCCAGGGAAACACTTGCACTAAAACTCAGACTACTTGAAAAGATCCTTGCTTTGGCTTTGTAGCTGAATTTGAAATCAGTAAGACTGCTTCTGGTTAGTTTTAAAATAAAACTGCAGGATTAATTGCTATATTCACTAGAGTTTTCAAATGGGAAGATTCCACCAAATCATCCTAAAATGGAAAAGTATATGAAATAGCATTTATTCTACAGGTGCCATTTATGGGGTAGTAATTGTTAAGTCATCCTTGTCAAACACAAACATGAAAGATATTGGGATCAGATCAAACTGGTAATAATTTCATCCAGAGGCAGCAAGGATTAAATCACATAAATATATGTATATAACTTGGTTAATCAAATTCATTATTTTTGTGAGGTCACAGAGAGGTAAAGTATATATTTAAACCTAATACCTACTTCATTTTACGTTTTTCGAAGTGCCTTGAATAGTTTTCCTTAGTTATTCCTTGCCACTCAATTGTGTAGAATTTAAATGCTTTCCACTTTACCTTTTCTTTTTTTCTTTTTTTTTTTTTAAAGATTTTATTTATTTATTCGACAGAGATAGAGACAGTCAGCGAGAGAGGGAACACAAGCAGGGGGAGTGGGAGAGGAAGAAGCAGGCTGCTAACGGAGGAGCCTGATGTGGGGCTCGATCCCATAACGCCGGGATCACGCCCTGAGCCGAAGGCAGACGCTTAACCGCTGTGCCACCCAGGCGCCCCTCACTTTACCTTTTCTTAAAATAAAAAAGGTTGACAACATAATCATGGAGTAAATTAATATAAGTTTCATCTTCCTCTCCAGATCCACTCTCTGTTCATTTTCACTCTGTTCTGTGCAGGAAGAAGGGTCACTGCCCTGGATCACTGCAATAACATCTTCCTGTGGATTTGAGCAACATTAGGCACCATCAGGAGATGGCAGAAAGTAGTAGAATTGGTCACAGTACTTATTCCCCAAGTTCCCTCCTGTACGGTTGCCAAGGGCTGGCTGTGCCTGTCCAACAAAAACCCAGTTCCTATCAAGCAGCTCCAGCATGCTGTCCTCTGTACTTATATCCTTTCCATATCTTTGAAAATAGCTCTTTATGGGGCACCTGGGTGGCTCAGTCAGTTAAGTGTCTGACTCTTGATTTCAGCTCAGGTCATGATCTCTTGGTCGTGGGATCAAGCCCCACATAGAACTCTGTGCTCAGCAAGGAGTCTGCTTGAGACTCTCTCTCTCCCTCTCCTTCTGCCCCTCCCCACCACTCGCAGTGAAGCATGCTCTCTGTCTAAGATAAATAAATAAATCTTAATTTTTAAAAAAAGAGGAAATAGCCCTTTATTAAACTCTATTCAAAATATCTGCATTTGAGTATCCCATCCAATCCCTGCTGGAAACAGGACTGTATACTGTAATCAATCTAACAAGATATATATATATATACTGAAAAACTAGAGAAGGAATGGTTACTCATTTAGGAAAACTGAGAAAACTGAATCGTAAGCTGATAGTTGAGTAAATGACAAAAAAAAAAAAAGATTGACATAGCGGAATCTAATGTAGATGTAAAGATGACCAAAACTAGGAAGAAAAATTGACAAACTTGTTAAAGAACCATTTGGACTGCTGGGTCCCATCCTCCCTCTGGATGGGAGGGAGCCTGGTAGCTCCCTCTTCTCAGCCCAGCAGACCAGGGGTTTATGGAAATAAGAGTCTCACTTAGAAGCATGTAAACTTTACAGCAAACATAAGAATTAAGGGAAGATTAATACCCTGAATAATTAGGGTATTTCTTCTCCAATTTGAGTCCCATAACCCTGCAGGCAAGAGTTTAGAAAATCACCTAGAGAATCCAAAATCCTCCAGACATGAGAACCCAAAGACACTGAAAGCAGGAATTTCTTAAGGAAAAGGTAAATCTAGAATTATCCTATAGAGAATTCCACAACTGCCAAGCCCCATCCATGAAAAACAGAGCTACCAATGTTTTTTTCAATGTTCCATTATTAAATATGAGTATATCTAGTAAGAAAAACCAGGTTTGAAAAATGTCTCTATTGTGAAAGGCAAGGACCAAAACAACCTACAGAAATAAGCAACATGGAGATGACAAAAATGATGCATAGAAGGAAACTTTTAAAAAGCCCACCAGTAATATCTTCCAATAGGCAGGAAAAGATCTTACATCCCTGAACGAGAACAGAATGCTATAAAAACAAATATTTGGGAAACAAAAATATGAACACTTGGACATTTAAAATACAATAGCAGAAATAAAAACTCATTTGGAGAGTGTTAGAGGATAAAATCGATGAATTCCCCCTGAAAGTATAGCAAAACTTGAAGTTATTAAAAACAGGAGACAAGGGGCGCCTAGGTGGCTCAGTTAGTTAAGGATTTGACTCTTGACTTTGGCTCAGATCATGATGTTAGGGACGTGGGATGGAGCCCTGTGTCAGCTGTCAGCCTCTCTCTCCCTCTGCCCTCCCCGCCCCCGCTCGAGCTCTCCTTCTCTCTCTAAAAAAAAAAAGAGAGAGAGAGAGAGAGAGGAAAAATTAAAAAGAAAACAAAGAGAGGACCAATGCAAGAAGTCTAATATCTGCATAGTAGTAGTTACTGGAAACAAAAAAATGCAAAAGCAGAAATCATCAGAGAATTAATGTAAGAAAATTCTCTATAACTGAAAGATATGAGTTTTCATACTAAAAGGAACACACTGAGTAACCAGATCAGAGGATCAGAAAGAGGCCAAAGAACATTTAGAACACCAGGGTTAAACGGAAAACACTACAAGCTTACGAAGAAGGGGAGAAAGCAGTTATAAACTTCTCAAATATTATGTCATAAGATTCAACAGCATTCCTAGATTCTTGAATATAAAAAACCAAAGCTTTGAACAACATACAGGAAAATATTGTATGACTCATATTACTCAGCCATCAAAAAGAATGAAATCTTGCCATTTGCAACAACGTGGTTGAACTAGAGGGTATTATGCTAAGCTAAACAAGTCAGCCAGAGAAGGACAAATACCATATGATTTCACTCATATGCGGAATTTAAGAAACAAAACAGATGAACATAGCAGAAGGGAAGGAAAAATAAAATAAGACGAAAATTGAAAGGGAGGCAAACCATAAGAGACTCTTAACTATAGAGAACAAACTGAGGGTTGCTGGAGAGGAGGTGGGTGGGGGATGGGCTAACTGGGTGATAAGCATTAAGGAGGGCACTTGATGTAATAAGCACTGGGTGTTACATGCAACTGTGAATCACTAAACTCTACCTCTGAAACTAGTTAACTAACTAACTAACTAAATAAATAAATAAATAAAAAGAATTCTATATCTAGCCAAATTCAGATATTTGACTGTCTATAGAGGCCAACCAGTCTGGGTAGAAGCAGTTCAGAATACTCTGAGAAAAACTTCAACAGGTGTTGCTGATATACCTGAAGGGAATGAATACCTTGAAAAGAGGATTAGATATTTGGCAAAGAATTTGAGATTGAATTATCAATAAATATACTCTTTATTTTTTTATTTTATTTTTTTATAATTTTTATTTTGTTATGTTAGTCACCATACAGGACATCCCCCGTTTTTGACGTAGTGTTCCATGATTCATTATTTGCTTATAACACCCAGTGCACCATGCAATATGTGCCCTCCTTAATACCCATCACCGGCCTATCCCAATTCCCCAGCCCCCTCCCCTCTGAGCCCTCAGTTTGTTTCCCAGAGTCCACAGTCTCTCATGGTTCATTCCCTCTTCTGTTTATCCCTCCTTATGGCTTTCCATGATCTTGCAAGTTATATTCTATAATATCTAATGTCAAATTTGAGGATTCTGTGTTCACAGAGACAGAGTATCTTTCCGAAACAAGAACTGGTACTCCTGGGATCCATACTTCATTGTGCTGACCACCCTATAACTACAAGCTGAATCTCACTCCCGAACTCCCATTATACTCCATCAAACTGATTACCCCATAGTGTGTTGCCTCTCCGTTTGTCTCTTTGCTACCCCTCCTTCTCCACTCCCTGCAGTGTCCCCTGGCATGAGGTAAAAGAAATACATAATTATCTAAGCTTAGATAAGATAAGCCTAGGTAAGATGTTTTTAGAGTCCTAAAATTTCTTCTCATTATCAATGAAACCATATAATTTGATACAGTGACCTCATATTCTGTGTTTTAAGAAATGCAAAACTGGTGTTGGGTTGCGGGAAATCTAAGGCACCACTCAAGCGGATTCAAATACCGTTTTACTGAACCCAACATGAATATGTTCCCATAGCTATTGCAAGGCTTCAGGAAGTTTAGATGCATCCCCTTTGCCCACACAAGAGCCTTCAGTCTAAAGAAATAATATCAAAGTGATATTTTCACTTAAATCTACTAGATGGTCCAAATACTTAAATTCATCTGTAAAAACCCATAAGGACTTATATATATTTCTATTGGTTTTATCTGAATCAAGATCACCAGATTGTAGGTTTTAAAAAATGCACTCTGCTAACTAGACCCCCAAACTTAAATTGTGAGTTCAAAACAAGCTTGTAAAACCTAATAGATGCCATTTATGTGTCCTAAGTCTTGCCTCTGATTTTATAAAATTCTTTTTCCAATG